>NC_142369.1:4467500-4667500 GCF_059441005.1 Hippichthys cyanospilos
TGGACACTAAGAAAAAGCTGGACTATTAATTAAAAAAAAAAAAAAATGGTGGGTGCATTTGCTTCGCAGCTCAGATGCCGCTACTGGTGCGAGCTTATATAACACATCGCGCTGCCTAGCGTGGCACGTTGCGTCTATTTATAGAAACACTTTGAAGGAAGTGTGACACACAGACACAAAAAAAAAAAAATAGCCGCACGGAGCTTCGTATTTGCATCTCGTTGTCGTGTCTTCTCGGTGGATCGCCTTTTAAAGTAAGCAGTAAAGTCCAAATGTTGTCTTTTCTCATCTGATCCAATTTGATTTCATATCTTTAAGGACGCATGGTCACTGACCAATCACAGCTGACCTGTTTTCCGGCTTTAGTCATATGACATTCACAAAGCTGAGATGTGATTGGCTGTTGTAAGATAGATGCTAAAAACAGAGCAGTTTTTCAAATTATTTGTCCTACATAATACAAATGTTTGAAAATTAAGTTTTTTTTTTTTTTATGTCAGTTTGCCATTCTTTCCCATAATACCACTGAATATGCAAATGCACATCAATAGTGGGGGTGTTAAACATACGGCCCGCGGGCCAGTTGTGGTCCTCGAACTGTTTTTTTTTTTTTTTTTTTTTCCCAATAAATGAAAAACTTGAAATATTTAGTGATTAATAGTGGTATTTTGCTTGTACTATTTTGGACAGTCTTGAAAAAAAAAAATCTGAATCTGTTGTTTTAAAGTTTTCTGATTTTATTGGTCCAGCCCATAGATTTCCCCCCCCCCATGTGGTCCTCCATGAATTTGCTCACCTCTGCCCAAAAAGATCATGGAAAAAATGTATTTTTTAACATTTAGCCTACAAGTACATTCAAACGTACTTGCCAGTACATTGAAAGGAGTTTGCAAGTCCAAAATAATTCCTCCACTTTTCCGTTTGAACGTTAACACGACATTTTTAGCAAAAAAATGTTATTTTGTATATGGTTAATGTGATAACAAAAAAACAAAACAAGCGCAAATAATCCCTTGAAAAAGACATTTTGAAGGATGCCATCACATGCTCAGGCATCGCAACTGACCTTTGGTCATGTGACTTTGACAAGCTGCGCTGTGATTGGTTGTTGTTAGCGAAATGCTAAAAACATAGCATTTTCCACTGCTTAGACCTCGAGAAAAACATTTTAACATTTATAGATACATATTTTTTTCTATTCACTCATTCAAAGACAAATACATATTTTGACATCTTTTTCAGGCATGTATAAATATGTATTTTTTTTTGCTAAAGGAAGCTGTTAAAATTGCTGGTTAAGTGATTATTAAATTAAGAACTGTAGTAATACTAAAAATTATGAATCGACTACTTAAATGTTAAAGTAATCAATTACTCTAGTACTTTAGTCTGTTTAACAATTAATTTAGGTATTAAGTAAGAATCTAGAGTAATTGATTACTTTTGTCTTTTTTATTTTGTACCAGCCCTTTTTACATACTACATGTGAGAAAAATAGAAGAAAAATATAAATACGTACCTGGGATTGGATTTCTAGACTCTTTAAAAAAAAACGTGAAAATATGTCTTTGGCACTGAATGACTTAATGGTTACAGGCGTGACATCCTGTGTCTTTATTCGGCATGTCCGAGGTGCTCCATTGAAATTACGAACTGAAATCTTAATCCCATGCAGTATGGGGGGGGGGGGCTGTATAATGGACCGGCCTATTTGACAGCCGGCCCTGTCACATCGGCTGCAGCTGTCGCCGTGGCAACCGGGTCAGCCGAGTTAATTGTTCCCACTGATGGTCTATCTCTCACACACACACACACACACACACACACACTTGCATGTGTCAGCCACGGTTAGCCCGCTAAGCACAATTTTAACCTTTTAATCGTTGACCCGGCACACGCGTTTCGAGCAGAATGTCATCGGACTTCCTCTTTATCCATGCAGAACCAACGCAGCGTGTTTGCGCACGTCCGCCACGACGTGTCGAGCTTGCGGAGGCGCTGACTAATGCGAGGCGGACTCCGCGCTAATTAAAGTCTGCTCACACATTAATTACGGCATCGGGGGGCCTTAATTGACTGCGAAGATGACGCATCCAACCTTTGCTCGGCCCAGATATTTTCATCTTCATCCAAAGTGATTGCGGCGCTTCCTGTAAGTCACGTCGGCGCTATTGCCGCCGATGACGCGGCGTGTTTATTTTTTTAGACCAAACCCGTCTTTCGTCTCGGAAAATTGAGACGTTGTTATATTTCAATTTCTTTTCAATGATGTGTATTACAAGGGTCCCCAATATTTTTATCACCGCGGATCGGTCAACATTTGAGATTTTTACTGTGGGCCGATGGACCCTGCTCTCAAGTGAAGCCACACCATCCTTCCTCACTACAAATTGCAATATCAACAGCGGCCAGAGGCGGCGCCAAAAAACACAGATCAAGCCAACAAAGCACAAATGAACGACCTGTAAGAGGATAGACTAAATCAGCTCCTAAACATCATTATTAGCCGGTACCAGATTGAGATTTTTACTGTGGACCGATAGTCCCTGCTCTCAAGTGAAGCTACGCCATCCTTCCTCACTCAAAATGCAATATCAACAGCAGCCAGGGGCGGCGCCAAAAAACACAGATCAAGCCAAACAAAGCACAAATGAACTGTCAAAAGATCAACTAAATCAGTTCCAAAACAACATTATTAGCCGGTACCAGATTGAGATTTTTACTGTGGACTGATGGACCCTGCTCTCAAGTGAAGCTACACCATCCTTCCTCACTACAAATTGCAATATTAACAGCGGCCAGAGGCGGCGCCAAAAAACACAGATCAAGCCAACAAAGCACAAATGAACGACCTGTAAAAGGATAGACTAAATCAGCTCCTAAACATCATTATTAGCCGGTACCAGATTGAGATTTTTACTGTGGACCGATGGTCCCTGCTCTCAAGTGAAGCTACGCTATCGTTCCTCACTCAAAATGCAATATCAACAGCAGCCAGGGGCGGCGCCAAAAAACACAGATCAAGCCAAACAAAGCACAAATGAACTGTCAAAAGATCAACTAAATCAGTTCCAAAACATCATTATTAGCCGGTACCAGATTGAGATTTTTACTGTGGACTGATGGACCCTGCTCTCAAGTGAAGCTACACCATCCTTCCTCACTACAAATTGCAATATCAACAGCGGCCAGAGGCGGCGCCAAAAAACACAGATCAAGCCAAACATAGCGCAAATGAAGGAACTGTTAAATGATGAACTAAATCAGTTCCAAAACATCATTATTAGCCGGTACCAGTTGATCCATGGACCAGTACCGGGCCGCGGACCGGTGTACATTATACGACTGCCGTATAATACATAGAGGTATCTCAAAAAGTGGCCAAGTTACAAAAGTTGAAAGTCTTTTGAGAAAAACACATTTAATGTTTTGCCACTTCGACGACGCGCGTAGTGATTTTTGGAATCCGCCGTCTTCTCATAAAGGCACGGAATCGACAAAAACACAAAAAAGGAGATTCGGAACGAGTTGACACCCCCTTCCCCCCGCCCTTCCCCGCCGCCACCCTGCTAATTTGGCAAAACAAACGAGCGCCCTCGCCACTGTAAAACACATCATGCGAGCGATGGGCAAACGAGGGCTTGACGTGCCTTTGAGCAAGCTCGCCAGCTGCCGCCGAGCTTGGCGGGCGGGCGAATGGGGGGAGGACGGGGGAGGGAGAGGCTGCGCTAAACAGCAGGAGACTCAAAATGTTGTGTGATTAACGCTGCGGAGTTTGCCAACTGGCTCGCTTCGCCTTGAGGTGTGGATGGTGCAGTAATTGCAAAGAGGAGGCAGCGCGCTCTTAACCCCCAAATGGAAAATATCCTCAGTCAAGAGCAGGCTCGCCTGTAATCATTATGAAAAATATTGCATTTCTTAAAGCATAGCTTAATATAGCAGTTTTGGAATGATGATGCTTTTGCGCCTGCCCCAAAAATATCCGCAGAGTGAATTGGATGTTAATTAAATAGCCGTGATTTCATTGAAGCATAACATTAATTGAAACGTTGACCACCAGGGGGCAGTCTCTAAAATGTCTCGTCTCCACCAATCTGATGTTTTTCGCGAAAACGGGAATGTGTCAAAAACAAACAAAAAAACAGCAAACTATAAATGGAAACAAAATGAGCGAAAAAAAAAAAAGATGCACTCACAAAACCAGATGGAAGCAAAAAATACACACAAATATCGAAACGTAAAACAACAGCAAAAAATGCAACCAAGAAAATGAAACTAAACTAGCCAGTGGAAAACTTTCAGAAAGACTTAACCAGCGACTGATATTCTGATATTCTCTTATTACGCCGGACCAAATATCGCACGTTGTCGTAAATGATAATCGCTAGTAAACAAACCATTTATTTATGCTGAATAAACAGACTTCGGGCGCAAGAATATTCATATTTTTTGTAAACAAAATCTCCTCTTAGCTCAGGACATGGCGCTCGAGTGTGTAGGTTCTTTCCAAGACGCTAAACAGGAAAATGCATGATGTGACAACGTCCGGTTAGCTTTTCACAATAAAACAAAACTTTACACATACAAAATAAAGCCAGAGAAACAAAATTATCAATCCTGTATATGACACACACACATATGTATGTATAATTCGTCCATTTATTTGAATCAAAACATTTATACAGGACTCTATACAGGAAGTGCCTGGGCTTTTCACAATAAAACACAACTTTACAAATACAAAATACAGGGGTCCTATAACCATATGAAACACAAAACTAATAATATCTGGCTCTACAGGAGCAAGAATATGTGTATTTATTTTCAACAAAACCACAACTTAGCTCAAGACATGCCACTCCAGTCTCTATTGTGTTTCTTCCTTGCAAGACGCTAAAGAGGACGTGCTTAACGTGACAACATCCGCTTAGCGTTTCACAATAAAACATATCTTTACATATGCAAAACACAAAATCAACAATATATATATATATATATATATATATATATATATATATATATATAATATATATATATATGTTAGGGGTCTGGCCCCGCCATCTTGGTCCCTTCGTCCCCGCCTCATCAATCACTTGCGCTCGCCCACCGCCAGCACGCAGGCCGGATCAATTATGCCCGCTAAATTGAGCCAATTTGCATCGGAACCCTCACATGCCCCCCGCAAGTCTGGAGGATGACTCACGGTCGACGAAGAAATATAGCACTGTTTTTTTTCTTACTGTCTGAGGCGAGGAAACAAAAGCGGGCGCCGCAGAGAGCCGAAACGTCTTTGTTGGCTCCCATAGGCCGGATTCCGGGAGAAACGGTCATCCGTATGCGAGTCGTGAAGGAACCTCTGTAAATTTCCCGCGTGGTTTCCGAGCGCGTCGGTTTTTGTCGAAAGATCGCATGGAGCGCGGCGCAGTCGAAACGATGGATTTGATCTAAACGGAGGAGCAAAATTACACAGGATCCTGGACCAATTGTACAGCGGGTTGGTTTCACCTCTTCCCCACCCAGACACTTTTGGATGCAAATTCTCCGTCGGAGGAAGACTGGTTTCTTTCGCGGGAGACAACCGGTCCAGACGTCCAAGGGCCAATAACATTCCTCCTTTTACATCACGTCGTGGCCATTTTTATTAGAACAGCGCAGTTTGATCAACACACAATTTTACTGGTACATCGCATTTATAAAAACACAGATTTCCATGAGTTGCGACGGCTTGAATTAGACCCTGTCTCGCCTGGGGGATGTTTCCACGGCGTAAAAGTTGCTCCGGCGGCTACGGGGCGATGCAAATATGCGCTTAATGGCGACTTTAAATTGGGCAATTAAATCCGGACGATAAAGCAAAGCCGTCGGAAAAGAAAGTGTACGGGCGCATAAACATTACGAGTGGTTGTTCGCGCATCTCGCGCCGTTACGTAAGCGCTCAACAATGTTATTATGACACTGTAATCTCCTCCGTGCATTTGTGACGGCCGATGTCACATGAGGATTTGCGCTGAAGATTACATGAATGGCTGTGAGCGGAGGCGCTCATTTGCATGCCCCCCCCCACCCCCCCGATCGTGTCACGTCAGTAAAGTATAGCTTTTTTGCGGGGTAAAATGTTGAACATGTTGGTGCTCCATTAGTTTCAATAAAATCAGGTTTATCTGCATAGCCCTGAATCACTACAGTCTCAAAGGGCTTCATAGGTGAAAAATAAGTCGTACAGGACATTATGAATACAAGAGGTGGGCAACTTACATGTTATTTGCTTTGTAAGAGCTCCGCCCCCTTTCCGGCATCGCCAGTTTTTTTACAAGCCATGTGAAAATGTAATCGTCAGTCCGTCAGTGTATTTTTTTTCCTGAATCTCCGCCACCACTAGAGGGCAACGTGATTTCTGGTTCGTCATTCGTCAGGCGCTGGTCTACTTCTGTCCGCACTCATAATTCTTTTTTCTGTTTTTGTACTTACGCTTAAAGTTAACGCCATTTCTGTGATACGACAGTGTCACTGCAATTGAAACACAACACAGTCATATAACATGAAAACAAAGCCAGCTAAAGGGTGTAACCCTAAGATATATAAAATAGCATCATGCTTAATACAGGGGGCAATCATGTCCACTAGATGGCATTGTCAAGCTTCGCATGACTCTCCAATGGTGGATGTCATTCTCATTTATAACTGCCTGCCCTACAACTATAGGAGACGGTTTCATTAACATTTGTCCAAATTTGTCAAAAATTCATCTGTCACATACACTACAAGTGAACGTATTGCTGATGGTAAAGTTTCTAAATTATTCATTCACTAAATCAATTAGGGAGCTAAAAAACTAAAAAAGCTTGCATTTCCTGGCCAAGTGCCAATCGGAGAAAAAAAATATTGGTCTACATTCATTAATTACTTGAAACACATCCTATAATACTTTTATCAGCAAGTACCCGAATATATATATATATATATATATATATATATATATATATATATATATATATATATATAATCCCTAAATTAACTAGGGAGCTAAAAAACTTCTATCTTGCATTTCCTGACCAAGAGCCAATCAGAGAAAAAAAAAAAAAAAAACTTAGTCTGCATTCATTAGTTACTTGAAACACATCCAATAATACTCTTCTCAGCAAGTACCCGAAACCACCACTAAGACAGGAAGCAGCTACAAATAAATGTCACTGTTGGTGACACACACGCTGTTCTGTCTCTGTGAAACGTGGCCCATGAGTGTCTGTAATTTGTACTTTTGAAGAATGTTGTTATTTGTGATATGCCCAAAATTAGCTTGTTTGTTGGTCCCACAACTTGTGACTGTAGATAGCATGTTAGCTAATGTTAGTTGTTATCTTCAGTATGTATTATAGTGCTACCTTTGTCCGCATTTAACTCGTTAGCATATCTCAAGCGCTGATCGGTACGTGGTGATTAAAAGGTTGGGGACCCCTGTAATATAAAGGATAACATTTGAGGTATTATTGAAATTTTGGTTGAGGATTTCGCTTTGTCGCCAAGATAAATTCCTCCGTGTTCATTTTATCTCCATCGAATTGCAAAAGTTCAATGCCATCTTGTCATATTTACTTTTGGGTGGGTGCAGTCAAGTTCAAGCAAGTCCAAATTCCAGCTGCGCTGCATAAAACGCGTGCAACGGCCGGCAAAGTGGAGGTTTCCCAGGTCACATGACACCGCATGACAGGCCGGATTTATTTCCAGCCCGCGCTAAATCAGCACAGCGCTGGATTTTCCTGAAATGAACCCAGTTGAGTTAAGCGCGTCGCCTTTCAGGGACGATGTCGGACCTTTCGCGTGGCAGCTTTCTTTATTTTTGTGCGTACTGTATTTTTCTATGGGAATTGGGTCCGTCCCGACGGCGCTTCAGAAGACTTTCTTGTTTCAGCCATCTTGGTTGGAAAATTATTCTATTCCCGCATAGCGTATTTATTTTTATGATAAATTGATTGATATTAATTGAGGCAGTTGAAAACATGAATGTAGTTCATTTGGGATGGCGCTGGTGTATTTTTCGTATGAAGAGAACTTTGTCTAGGTCGTTTTATTTGCACATATGTATTTGTTGTATTTCCAGCAATCTAGGCATCATTTTCAAGTCCACAGAAGCAATAATATTTATTTTGGTGTGAATTTGAGCATGTACGTTTACTTAAGTTTAGTTTAAGGTCATTCCACTGAATGTGTAATGAGAGGAAAGCGCTACATTTAGAATGCCAAATCCATATTTTCAGATATTTTGGCGAGAGCAATGTATTAGTGTCATGTCTTACTTTTCCAAAACAACACAAACTTTGGAATGACAATAATAACTAATAAATGATGCATTACAGTTTTGAAATAAGATCAGCACCAACAAATTTTCATTCAAACACCGACACACTTGCACTGTTAGAATACAGCACAAACACAACAGTAATGTGCACGATGCCGTTCACTCAAGATTTCAAGAGTTCACTCAGGCAACATCGATACTTCCATTTTGCCTTTTTCTGTCTCCCTTTATGATTGTGTCTATATGCCAAAAGTCCACAGTGAAATAAACAAGTCAAATCTCTAAATGGTGCGCACAGTCCTTACCTTGTCACACTTAATTGGAGACATCTTGACATCTCCATTTAAGTAATATTCCTGTGGGTGAACAAGCATGGACTCGGATGTCGGTTCAGTCTGCACGCTTCTTTCATTAAAAATAACTTGCACAGTTAAAATGAGCTGCCCTCTCGCTCTTTACGGTGATTAATGTTTGTAAAAATACGTCAGATAAAAATGTGTATCTGTGCGTCGAAACTCGACTTGTTTACTCCTTGAATTGTGTCAAAAAATGTTTTTTAAGTTAGACGCACGTTAGATGCCACACCCCGTACTTTTGGCCTTCATTTTCATGAAAAAAAGTGTGTCTTATATTATGGGAATTACGGTAGGTCACACCGATGCAGAGTTCAAAGCCTGAGAAAAAAGTAGCGGCTTCCAGTCCAAAATTGATGGTAGTAAAAGTTTAACTATTCTACATGAACTCTATCCTTGCCAGCGACAAGAATTACCATCATGTAAAATCTGCCAGTGACTATTTTTTTTCTTTTACTAATAGAGCGATGACACTCGTGGCCGGCGCTCCTCTTAATTTTAAGCCTATTGAGCACTGTAGTAATGAAGCGCGACCATCGGATGGCGGCGTTGCTCCCGAAACGAGCGACGCTCTCGTCACCGAATAACGCTCGGCGGCGAAAGAGTTCAAATGTACGTCCTGTGGGTTTCAGGCGCCGACGTGGATGAAATGAGCACGGCGGGACGCAGAGGGATGGAACGCAACAGAAGCTCGGCCGGGGAAGCGACCTGGGCCGCCTCGGCCCGCGTCCAGCACTGAGCCGCCCGAATCCCCCCGCCCGCCCCCCGCATGACCCCGACGAGGCGCCGCCGCTCGCCGTAGCCGTTCCCGTTTGCTTCTCCCGTCGGCGGCCATGCGCCTCTTTCTATTTGCGAGTCCACGAAAAAACCAGCGGGCCCCGATGGCCGAGCGCTGCGTACCGCTGGGCCTGGCCCTCCTCTTCGCGCTGGCCTGCGGTCAGAAGGCCGAGCCCCCCAAGCACCCCGTGGTCACCACCAACTACGGCAAGCTGCGAGGGATCAAGAAGGACCTGAACAACGAGATCCTCGGCCCGGTGGAGCAGTACCTGGGCGTGCCCTACGCCACGGCGCCGATCGGCGACCGGCGCTTTCAGCCGCCCGAAGCCCCGGGCTCGTGGCAGGAGATCCGCAACGCCACCCACTTTGCCCCCGTCTGCCCCCAAAACGTTCACGGGGTGCTGCCCGAGATCATGCTGCCCGTGTGGTTCACCGACAACCTGGACGTGGCCGCCGGCTACATCCAGAACCAGAGCGAGGACTGCCTCTATCTCAACGTCTACGTGCCCACGGAGGACGGTGAGTGCCAGGCCGCTGGGCGGGAGGGGTCTGACTCTGTGCTAAGCCCTCCCCCCCCCCGGCGTTCGGTCCAATCACGTTTGGCGTACCTTCACGCCCCTTGGATGCGCGTGAAATGACTGCAAAGCCGTGATTGGTCAAGGGGAGGGGCTTAGCAAAGTGTCGGCCTTCGATGACGTTCCTCACGTTACTTTTTTTTTTTCCGCGGGACACGACGGTACCTTGACATACGCGCAAAGAAAATCGCCCGTGTCGACGTGTTTCGCGTCGGAGTCGGTGACTCGGCGGGCGACCGACTTCTTTTCTTTCCAACTTTTCCGTGCGATACGGAGCTTTTTCTTTCTCTTTTTGGGAGCTGGACCAGATCGGAGGCATTCGGCGTTATTTCCGACTTTGTAAGTCAGGGTACCGCTGCGTGCCGACAAAGTTTTGAGTCGTATCTCTTAATACGGTGGTTCTCAAACGGGGGGGACGTGAGATTCGAACGGAGCCGGGCGACGCCCGCTTTCGGCGAGTGTTTTACGACGCCTCGTGAAAATTCTCGAACCGAAAAAGACTGTCTGTACCGACCCCCGGTCGACGGACGCAAACTAGCTCCGGACGGTGTAATTTCCCGCCCTGAATTTGAACCAGGTTTTTGCGAGTATAAGCAACGCTAATTGAATGTTTTTTTTGACATAAGAACTGTCGAGTTTTCTTTACAAATTAAGAGCAAGTAAATTGGAAGATGATGCTAATATATGCTGCTAAATCTCATTTGAGTCTTTTTTTTAATTTCTATTTCTCTTAGCTTTTTATTCATGCAAATTGCCTTTATCGATGCGATTTTTAGAGGACAAGCCAGAAGTGAAACACAATATTACAACTTCTATCTATTCTAAATGCGAGATATGCATACACTTTAAAGTATGTGACTTAAGAGAATACCAGAATGTGACCCTAAAATTAAGGGTGCGTTTTATACACAGGTGCGTCCTGTATTTGAGGAATTATGGGAATTACTGTAAGTATGAGTCCACGTTGTCTATAGTTGCTATAGTTACTATAGTTGCTATAGTTTTTACATTGTTGCCATAGTGTTGGTGCATCCTATACGAAATAGAAAATACCACAATTTGATTGCGGTAGACAAATTTTGGGAACCACTGTCTTAATAGATTTGAGTATTAATCCGGAGGTGGCATAAACCTCCTGTACTGCCCTTGATTCTTGTACATTTTCCTTTTTCCTTTTTTGGGGGGTTGAACTGTTTAGGGAAAGTCCTTTTTTGTCCCGTAACGAGATCACGCCAATAATTCATTTTCTGGTTTATCGTAACATGTGTCAAGCTGCCTCCGCCTTCCGACCTTTGAGTTCACCAACACAATTTTTCTTTGACCAAAAACGTACGAGAAACATTTTCGTTTCGCCTGTAATTCGACTTCCTTCTTTTAAGCTCTTTGAGCATCCAAAACACTTGAGGCACTAGCCTCCATTTTTTTTAACCTCTTGTTAGATCACAGAAAAGTCTCTCGTGTGGTCTTTTTTTTATATATATACGTCCTCATAAATGATGTGTATTATTGAGCGATCCGTTGTTGTATTTGTTTTCACGGCGGTCCAAACGTGAGCGCTATCGGCGCGGGGACGCCAATCTTGCTTCATTCCTCGGAAGAAGATAACGGCGGGAAGCTATTAGGACCTCATGTAGGTTGCGGCGAGCAAGAGTGGAAGGCTTTGCTCATAAATCATAGGCGGGGCCGTTCATCACGCTCCTGCACGGTCGATGGGAGGCAGGCGAGGGCGGTGGGCTTCTAACTGCAGGGGGGGGGGGGGGTCGTTCCCAGCTAGCCTGGAGCACGCAGACAAAGTACGTGCTTCTCGCCGCGTTTGGCTTCCATTAGCGCTGAGGACTTCAACTGCGATGGAGACTGCCATGAAGTTAGCGGCGAGAAAAAAAAAAAATCTGCACATATATATATATATATATATATATATATATATATATATATATATATATATATATATATATATATATATATATATATATATATATATATATATTACATACCACAAATCTTTTGATTAATTTGATCTTTTTGATTAACTCATAACCTCTGGTGGGCAGCATTCAATCCCAAAGACAAAATTCTGTTTGTTTTTTTTAGCTCACAAAAACGTTTTTTACGCTTTTTTTTTAGGAGTCTAGGCGGTTAATGGCAGGTACTTGTTGTTCATCTGTTTTCATCGGTTTGGCTAAGCTGGCAAGTAATCTCCGGGTAAGAAATTACTCTGGGTAATGAAGTACTAAATTAATCCATTGCTGTATTTTTGTAATTAAGAAAAATGGTGGGAATTTTGAAATGTTCAATAATGTCTCTGGGTCATTATGACCCGGTGGTGTGTTTAATTTCCCTAAAAGGTCAGAGAGATTTTTTTGGGATTGGGGGTTATTTTACTAATCCTTTTTTTTTCTTTATAAATGTCAATGACATTTGTTCAATATGACCCATGTTTCTGGGTCAGTCTGACCCAGAGGTGTGCTTGATTATCCAAAAGTCCCTAAAACGTTTTTTGGTGTGTCGGAACCCCTGCTATAAAATCTTGATTTTTCTCAGGAATAGCAGTCATATTTGTGGGTCCATATGACCCATGCTTAGCTTAATTAAGAAAACTTCACGAATTTTGAAATACCCAATCATGTCTCTGGGTCATTATGACCCGAAAATGTGTTTGACTCTTGAAAAATGTCTGAAACTATGTTTGTGTATGTTGGTGACCCTACCAAAAAAAAAAAATCTAAATTTTTCTCTTCATTTTCTTGTGGGTCAATATGACCCATGCTAAGCTTAATGAAGAAAACGACACACATTTTGAAATACCCAATCATGACTCTGGGTCATTATGACCCGAAAATGTGTTTGACTCTTCAAAAATGTCTGAAACTATGTTTGTGTATGTTGGTGACCCTACCAAAAAAAAAAAGAAAATCTAAATTTTTCTCTTAATTTTCTTGTGGGTCAATATGGCCCATGCTTAGCTTAATGAAGAAAACCACACACATTTTGAAATACCCAATCATGCCTCTGGGTCATTATGACTCAAAGGTGTGTTTTATCATTCAAAAATGTCTGAAACTATTTTTCTGTATGTTGCTAAACCCACTAAAAAATATATATTTTTTTCTCTTAATTTTCTTGTGGGTCAATATGACCCGTGCTCAGCGTGATTAAGAAAAATGCCCTAAGAAAAATGTAAACATGTTATTTTCATCTGTTATGTTGGTTATACATAATTTATCCCCCCCCAAAAAAAACAAAAACAAAAACAAAAAAAACTACATTTAACATTTAATGGGTCACTTTGACCCAAGACCTACACAGGAGGGTTTAGATGAAAGTGTTGTGGATTTTTTTAGGATTTGGGCATGATCAGTAAAATGTTCTAGAAAACAACTAGTCTTTTTTGGGGGTCTTTATATTTGAAGCTTCAAAGACTGACTTATCCGTCAAGGTCGTCTCACGCTAGCCCCGCAGAGCCTTCTCCCGTACGACAAGTGAACGCATCTTTGTTCAAACAAAACAGGTGGCGACTAAACAAGGCCACGTTATGCGGAATACTTATTTTCTAATCCAAAAGGCGCCGCCTCGGCACGTCAACTTGCGATCCCCGGCCTCGTTAGCGGCGAGCTTCCCGGGCGTGGCTGTCGCCTGCGCCCTGATAATTATTCCATCCGCAGCGCCATCCATCTCGCCGCGTCAACCCAGATCACACGCGCAGCTCGCAATCTCGCAATATTTCAATTTCCTTTGCGCGTCCGCGGGGAGCAGCCGGATGCTAACGCGGCGAACGGAGGCCGATTCCGCTGCCGCGCCGGCGCGGAGATGTATCGATAAGCGAGAAGGGGAGAAAAAAATACAAATAAGTGAATAATGGAAGAAAAACAACGCTGGTGTCAGCCTACTGCAATAAAATGTGATATATGACTGCCGATGCTCCCCGAAGTCAAAAAAAAAATCCTCTTTATTGTTGCGCTCATCTCTTCTGCTGTTTCTTTAACATCTGTGGCGGCTTCTCTAAAATGAACAAAAATGCACAAAAAGCATTTCTAGGTTTGTGCGCCAGAGCCAGCGTGTGCGTTTTTCAGGCATACGGAGAAGCAAATGCATCCAGCATTTGATTTATCGCAGAGATAAATTCAGCGACGGTCCCCCTTCTCCTTCTCCCGTGTGTCTGACTGCATTATGCCGGACACCAATCTCTAATCCTCACCTTATCCGTTTAACTCGGGGGGTTTCTGAAGGGTGAGATAAAACTCAATTAAGCTCGGAGAAAGAGTTTTACCTTTACGAGTGGACTTTGTTTCAACATGAGCCAACTGCTTGATTTGTGACCGGTTCGCTTTTTTGCGCATCGGGCCCGAGCTTAGTTGGACCCCAGTTGAATGAAATAACAATAGACCGCTAAGTCATTCGATGTGTGTGGCGTATATGTGTGTGTGTGTGTGTGTATACATATATATAAATATATATATATATATATATATATATATATATATAAAATGAAAATTTTAATGTTAATTAAAATTTAGAAAATTAGAAAAAAAATAGAAAATGTTAATTATACTTTTTACAGGGGTTTATACAGCTTACAGCTTATTCTGCATCTGAAAAAAAAAATATATGTGTATATATATATATATATATATATATATATATATATATATATGTATATATGTGTATATATATATATATATATATATGTATATATATATATGTATATATGTATATATATATATATATATATATATATATATATGTGTATATATATATATATATATATATATATATATATATATATATATATATATGTGTATATATATATATATATATATGTGTATATATACTAGAAGTGTGACAAACACACCTAAAATTGATTTGATTTCACAATTATAGCGGCCCTCTGATTCGTCAGCCACACAAGCTGAGTTTTGACGCCCAAATGTGCATTTTTATATCTTCCGTATTCTTACTTACAGTAATTAGCGTAACGGAACGAGCTAGAGGTCGGACGTCAGCTGACCGTGAGCAGCCAGTGTCTTTTGCAACAAACAGCAGCTCGTGTTGGCTGAGGTTGTTACGTCATTATTTTCAATAAAAGAAGCGAGCGGACTAAACCAACGTCCGAGTCCATATTGTTATTTCCTTCAACTGGGGTCCAACTAAGCTCGAGCCCGATGCGCAAAAAAGAGAAACCGTCACAACGCAATACCATAAAAATGTGTTTTGACACCCCGGTTTAGGGTGAGAAATGAACCGAGGACCATGGTTAAAATCCCTAAAAGGCAACTTTTTATGTTACGGCCCCTTTTAAAGGCGGACGGGATCTTTGTTAGCATCTCTCGATTCCGAACTTGAGTGCGATTGGGTACAGTCTACCTTCTGCTTTTCCACTTGGCTCTGAAGGAAAGAACTAGCAAAGTTCCGTTGCCGTCGTTTCCCGGTCGTTTGCCGGTCGTTTGTTGTGCTTTTTGCCCCTCGCGGGTCACGTGACCCGCGTCATCCCGCGGCGGCGCGCCTTCGCCGTCGTCTCCTCGCGACTTGGCATCCGACGAAGGATGAGCGACGGAGACGGTAATAGGACTTTGCTGGCTCATTTCAATGATCCATTTAGGCCCGGCGAAGTGAATTGACTTTTCAACGGCACTTAAATAATCACGCAATCTGCGAGCGCGTCTGATTTAAGTGCGGGGCGCAAGAAGTACCTCTGATTGTGTTCTATTAACGATCACGGGCGTGTTAGCGGCGCGTCGCACGCTCCATTTATCTCACTGACTGAATGTGTCTCCTTAGAACTACTTTTCGGGCATGAATTGATGAGAATAATAACGCTCGGCTTTGATTGACTCGATCTGAGCGCCAAATGTTTTTATCGCGGCGTTTGCGGTCGCCTTTCAATAAACGCTAGCGTTATGATTTTTGCCCGGGCGGAATTTGTCACGCGCCACTCGTCTCGCGTCTCGTTAAGATGGCGCAGGCGGCGTCCCGAGCTGCCGGGTCAGCGCTTTGCAAGCGAGTGCCGTCGGCCATCTTGTCGCGGACTGTTGATTCAGCACGGACACACAAGCGGTAATAGAAAAGGTTATCGGGACGCTAATCTACAGCGAGTAACGGTTCCGAAAATCGAGCGATGGGATTTGTCTTTCGGAGTATGGCAGTGGGGGCACCAGGTGGCGCTGTAGCATTGTCAATGTAGGAGGTGAAAAACGTTTTAAATCACTGTCAACATTTGTTTTTAAAATATTTAAAATATTGGTGTTTATGTTCCCGATCAGTTTACATGTATTACCGTAATTCCCCTAGTATATGACACCTGTGTATACGACGCGCTTAATTTTGGGCTCCAATTTTTTATGTTAACGCCCTTAATATTCTTACGTTATATATTTGTTGCGCGTTAAGTCAAGTTTGTTTCAGATTTCCCACAGTGTGAGCGGTCATTGAATATCTCGCCAGGAGTAGTTTTTAATTTTTTTCACATCGCGGTTCAAGGTCATTTCAACGTAAATAACCCAAAGTTGAGTAGCATCCCTGTTTCACCAAATTTATGATTGTGCGTTTAAGTCAAAAGACGGCAATTAGTAAACGTCAAATGGAATACCTTTCCGTGTTCTCTAACAGGTGCACTCTTAATAGAATCAGCTGGATACATCGTAACTTTTAGATAATCCTCTCGTTTTAGTAACATTCATGTGTGTGAACAAGAATGGACTCGGACGTTGGTTTTAGTCCGCTCGCTTCTTTTATTGAAAATAATGGCGTAACAGCCTCAGCTAACACGAGCTGCTGTTTGCTGCAAAAGACACTGGCTGCTCACGGTCAGCTGACGTCCGTCCTCTAGCTCGTTCCGTTACGCTAATTATTGTAAGTAAGAATACGGTAAAAATAAGTAATAAGTAAGTAAGAATCTAAAAATGCACATTTGGGCGTCAAAACTCAGCTTGTGTGGCTGACGAATCAATCGTCCACGAATGTAGTCGTATAAAAAAAAAAAAAATTAAGTTAACATTTGCAGGAGGCACTTGTATTTTGGGCCTTAATTTTGGGAATTACGGTATTATTTATTCTTTTTTTTCCAACTTCAAACGTTTCAGCTGGTCAAAAAAGTGTTTCCATTTTTTTTTTCAGATGCAGAATAAGCTGTAAGCTGTATAAACCCCTGTCAAAAGTATAATTAACATTTTCTGAAACTTGATTGAAATTGTTCTTGTTTAATGTTAAAAACAATACAATTTTAGGTATATTTATCCAATTTTCTTCGATAATGATCTCCTTTGTAGTCTCGGCAGCTAGTGGGGGGCACGAAATGTTTTCTCTTTCCTTGGAGGCAGGCTATGCAAAAAAATAATCGAGAAGCACCGCTTCATTTTAGTCTTTCTTTTAGCGATATCGCTGCAAAAAAAAAGCGCTATTAATTCATTATATTGGCGTTGTGCTATATTGGTGGCCCTAGTGAGCATAAGCCGCTAAAGAAAATGGATGTTTTGTCATAGAAGTACTTTTAGTCGGCCATGTTTGTTTTACTACTGAGGACAGCGAGGGAACTAGTACACGGACCTCTAAATGCTTAAACAGCTTTTCGCTGATATTCACACATAGTCACAGTCCACTGAGATACTGTATATTATGGGATGCTCTTCCATACATATTCTGCTACTATTCCAAACTCTATGGGCCAGCTCTTCTTCCCTTTAGGCTTTCTGAAGTTGAGCATGACATTGGCAGTGAATGCAAATTGCCCCCCCCCCCCCCTTCCCTCTTTCCTGCTCACATACACACATACACTCAAATAGCCTGTCCCTCCCACAGTGCTCAATGCAGGGGAGGCAGTGAATCGTTTAAACCCGCATTTCAGAACCATGGATAGCGCAGACTCATATTCACTCCATCCGCACGCATATAAAAGTATGGAAATATATAGTGCACATAATTTATGGACATTTGTTTTTTTATTTCGTCGCAAATGTCAATTGCACAAGTTGTTACCTACAACTTGTAAAAAAAAAAAAAAGAAAAAGTCAATAGCAGCTTTACAAATCTATTTACTTAGGAAATAAGTCACGGTTTCAATACTCATTTCACCCGCTGTTTATAGATGTAAAAATTCAGGGACTGGTTTTGAATGTAACGTCAGAAAAAAGGCACAAATCAAAGTCTTTGTTCCGAAATATAACCCAATATTTGCAAATATTGGTTCAACGCAAAGCGAGTACATGCTTCTATGGAAGGCAATAGAAAAAAAACACGTTTATTGTGAGAGCATTTGTAGAAGATTTGGATATTTAATATTTAAATTAAACTAGCGCTCCAATCTATTTCGATTCATTTTGATTCATATTTTATTATGATTGTGGCTATTAAGGACATTAACTTGATGATAAATTAGTTGTCGATTTCATTATTTAGTGTCACAGCTCTAATATATATATATATATATATATATATATATATATATATATATATATATATATATGTGTGTGTGCATACAGCTGTCCAGAATATTTTGTGGCCTGTTGAGCGGATTTATATGTGAGGTGCTGGTGGTTTTGCGACGTATCGAGTGGCAAAAGTGCAGCTGTGGCATCCATTGGGTACGAGAGAACACTTAGCGTCAGCGAGCACGACTCGGCTTGATGATAGAGAAGGCGAAGATCCTTTTGGAATTTCAGCGTCTTTCACAACCTTTCAGCTGCAAAGTGAATGGAATGCGCAGTGGCTGTTTTTCATTAAGAAAGCCGTAAGTGCGGCGCTTCCTCCAGGGAGTGGACAAACCAAATAAAGTTGTTCAGCTATTGGATTATTTTGGTCTTTTCATTATGAGAAATGTCTCTGAGCTACTTTTATTATTGCTTTGAGTGTACCTCCTCCAAGGTCCAAACAGTCCGAATTTGGGTCAACCCCACTGAGAATGAAGGAACAAAAAAGTTCCTAATTGTTGCAATATAAAGTCTGAAGAAAAAAAATCATAATATATATATATATATATATATATATATATATTTATATATTATTATATTTATTATTTATTATATTTATTTATATATATATATATATATATATATATATATATATTTTTTTTTTTTTTTTTTTTTTCTTGGCACCCCCCAGTAATCCAAACACAAAATTCTGATTAATATTGCATTTATTTTATCCATCTGTGGGGCCATTTTGTCACTGGCTATCCCCTGAAAATGACATCACATCTGCTCAGGATCCAGGTAACAACCAATCACAGCTCACGTTTGGTCTTGTGACGTTGGCAAGGTGTGCCGGATTGGTTGGAACCATGAGCAACTGTGATGTCATTTTCAGTCAATGGCAAGAGACAAAACGGACGCCCCCTGAATCGACATAAATGAATAGATTATGTCACGTAATTTAGAATTTATATTTCCCAAAACAATTATAATCCAAATATCCAAAGCGGTGTGGCCCCTTAGAGTAGTACGATGTTTAATGTAAAAAATTTGGAAAATTCCTGAAAGTGACGATGTAACAATGAAGTTTGGTTTGGCTTGAAAAAAAAATGGCGGGACTAATATTGATGGGATTTCAACCAATAATGAACGATGAACAAAAAAATTGAAAAATTACCACAAATTGGCGTGAAGAAAAAAACTGTCGGGCGGAAGATGACGAAAGAGGTTCCACCTCTCCGATGAATAACGAACTAGCAAAAATTTGGCTAATTCCCAGCTAGCGATTACGAAAGCGTGGCTAAAATAAAACGACGGACTGACGATTACAGCTTAAAGAAAAAATAGCGGACTGTCGAAGGTGATCCACAGCACCTACGAATTATGAATGATGGACTGGCAAAAAATTTGGAGAATTCCCAGCTAGCCGACGACGGAAGCCTGGCTAAAAAAAAAAAGAAAACGGCGATTATAGTTTGGTTCGGCTTTAAAACAAAATCGGCGGGCTAACAATGACGGAAGTGGGTACCATGATATACGACAAAGTGGGCAAAAAATTGGGAAAAATTCTCACCCTTAAATTTGTAATTATCAAATAAATATTAGTTACCCCCCCCCCCCCCCCCCCCCTCACAAATGAATGTAAAATAGCAATATTTTGTGGTTTTGGGTTGCCTGGATGGATTCTTATTTGTACTCCGTTTGAGCACCGTTGAATGCATGAATACCAAATGGGACAAGTGTGTGTTTGTGTGCGTCGGACGCGCGGCGGGTTCCGTGGCTGGAAAATGGGTTTTTAACCTTCACGCCGACCTTGATAATTACCACTCGTAAATGTCATTCCGCCGGCTTCCCCGGTCGCTCAGCGCGTCTCCTTGTTTGCTCGGCGTTCACGCGGCGTGGCCGCCAGCGTCATCCGTTTACATTTTGTCTTATTTTTTCCATCCCTTATTCCCCCCCCCCCCCGACCTGTCCAACATTTTGACCTCCTGTCTCCTCCCCTGCCCCAAAGCAGTTAGTCATCCATGGGCCTGGTGTCATTGGCCTATTTTATAGGCTGAAAACCTGTACGTTTTTTTTTTTTTTTTTTGTCTTTTTTGACCCAAATTTTAATGGGCTGATCTTTGGGCTTATGTTGTGAAATTGGTCTTGGTGACTTTTGCATAATCCGTCAGATAGACGGGCAAAGCTCAAGGGCGTCATTCCATTCAAACCGTTGTAAGGAAAACGGTGAGAAACAGCAGTTTATCACTCCATTAAAGGGATTTTCTCCCAAATTGAAAGGCGCGCGCGACATTCTACTGCTCCAACTCAGACGAAAACGCGATTGAAATGTTCCGTTTGAGTTTCTTCAACGTTTTGATTCGAAGCCGGATGTATGCGTGTGCAATGGCGTTTTTGATGGAGGCCCCCCGTCAAGTAGCACATGCTTGTCAGCTTCTCTGATTGGACTCCATAAAACACCGCCGTCTACTTTTTTATTTATTTATTTTTTGTTCTTGATTCCCGCTGCTCGCCGTCTCGGCGGCGCCTTGCCACGTCAATCAAACGCCGCCGAGTGCTCCTCTTGTCAACGTGTCGCCCAAACCACTGAATATTGCTTGATTAAACGAAGCCTTGCGCTGCCTGAGCCACCTTTTGCTAAAAATAGTAGACAGACAGCTAGACTGTTTTAGTACCAACTTTGAGAGTACTGTTAAAATATATATATATATATATATATATATATATATATATATATATATATATATATATATATATATATATATATAATCTCTAGCTTTGTTGCTATGTAGGTCGCTAGCTAGTTGTTTAGTAGCTAGCTACCTCGCTAGTTTGTTTTGTCTGTCTATCTAGCTAGCTAGCTAGATAGATAGATAGATAGATAGATATATAGATAGATAGATAGATAGATAGATAGATAGATAGATAGATAGATAGATAAAAATAGCTAGCTAGCTATTTTTTATCTATCTATCTTGGTAGATCGATTATCTACCTATCTATCTCTCTCTCGCTATCTATCTACAGTATCTTTATCTCTATCTTTGTAGAGCGATTATCTATCTAGCTATCCATCTATCTCTCTCTCTATCTATCTAGCTAGCTAGCTAGCTATCTTTATCTTGGTAGATCAATTATCTATCCTTCTTGGTAGATCGATTATCTATCTGTCTATATCTATCTATAAGTCTGGAGCTTTTGAGAAATGCCTAACATAATATATTAGTTGTGTGTGTATATATATATATATATATATATATATATATATATATATATATATATATATATATATATATATATATATATATATATATATGAATGATGGCAAATGACTGTGTGTGAGGGCCACATATATATATATATATATATATATATATATATATATATATATATATATATATATAATGTGAATGGCGATATATCCTCACACACAGTCATTTGCCATCATTTTCTCTCAAGGTACCATTAGCACGTCAAATAAACAGTTGATTTTTTGGGGGGGGTTCTTTTCTTTCTAAAAGCAGCCAGCCAGCAGCCTCTCAATCAGCAGCTCTTGTTGTGTTATGTAATTATCGACCGCCTGTGAATAATGACAGCGCGCCCCCGCAGACGCGGCTTTTTCTTTTTCTTTTCTTCCCCAAACACGAGTCTTGCAGCCATGACGTAACGGAAGGTTGTGTTTCTTTTTTAAGGTGTACCTTGGTGACCTAATGGACGAGCGTTTTGGTCTTTAGGATCCACTTTGACTAGCTAGCTAGCGAGCATGTTTACAATTGACTAAAGGGAGAAGGAGCGAATTCGCGTCAAGTCGTTGTTTTGGTTTTATTTTTTTGAGGGGATGGGGAATGTCTTTTTTGAGGCGTTAGAAAGCCTTAAAGGTCCAAGGTAGTAGCCACACCCACTCGGACGCGGAAGCACCAATCAGGGATCGTAAGGGAGAGGGCTGGAGCACATTTCTCCCGCTGCAGGAGAGAAGCAAAACGAAACGACGACATCGTCAGCTTTCTTGATCTTGTGTCTTTTCTTGTGATGAATGTGTCTGTGATGCATTTTGTTTTTGTCCTCTTTTTAAACCACACAACACCCAGAAAAAAAACAAACAATCAAAAAAAAAAAAAACAACTCTTACTGATTTGTCCTTTTTGCTCTTGCTTCTTTTCTTAATTTTTGGTATTCTTTTTTTGTCTTTTATTTTTTTTTCAAAACGTTTTTTGCCAAGTAATCTTTTTTGAATTTTCTCTTTTCTCTTTTTCCCCCCCTTTTTTTCTGAACCCTAGGTCCGCTCACAAAAAAACACGATGAATCTGCAGCCAACAAGCCTCGAGACGAAGGTATTTTTGATGCATGTTTTGCCTTTTTTTTTTCTTGTTTTTTGAGGGGGGGGTGGGTGCGTATGGAAAACACACACGACACGCTGGTAAAGATGCCGAATTTTGAATGAAATCCCGTGGCTAGGATGAACAATCTTCATCTGGGAGTATTTGTGCGTGTTTTCCATCCTCATCGACCTTGAACGCATCGCTCCAGCTTTGTCCCCCTGAATGTAGGCGAGGCCTTACGGTGAGGTGCATCATGATTGGGTCTCAGCCCCTCAGCTCAGGGGTCCACAAATTTAAAGGCGGGGGGGGGGGGGGGGGGGGGGGGGGGGGTTAGGACATTTGGGGCCCCCCGTTTGCGGTTTATCTCCTTGCTGCAGCAGTGGGGCTGATCTTAATCTCCTTGTTTCTTGGAGGCACTTTTTTTTTCGCTGTCTCTTCTTCTTCTTGGGCCAGTTTGAGGTTTTTCCCAACTGATTCAGAACACCGTTTGAACCCCGAAAGCGGACTCCAATCGTGGACAGAAAATATTCTCCCAAGGTCGTTATTGCCTTGCAAGTCTTTTTGTTTGTGTGGAAGCATATTATGGGAATGGAGAGGAACGTGAGAGCGCTATTAGAAATTGAACGGTAGATTATCAGCCGGCTCAGCCGATACGCGTCATATTGGTGAAAAATGCTGAGAATAGGAAATACGTTCTTATTTTTTGGTCGAAAAAGGAAAACTAGCTCGTGTAGCGAAAAACGAAAGAAGAGGATGCTTTAAGATTAAATCTAACATTCTCTTATTAAGATTTCTTTGCTCAAAACAGTGATTTTATGTCAGTTAAAAAAAAGAATTTGAATTATCTTCATCTTAAATACCATTTTTTTAAATCTAGCAAATGACAATATTTAATCGCAATTATAATAATTCATAAGTATATAATAAGAATAAGAATAATAATAAGAAATAATAATTCATAATAAGTCATTTTTTTAAATCTAGGAAATGACAATATTTAATCGCAATTATAATAATTCCAACAATTGTCGTAGTTATCGTTATTTAATTGGAATTATATTGATAGTATGTTATAATTATTATTCATGATTATAGCTACAAACTATAAATACATGTAAAAAAAAGAAATGCAAATTCTATATCAATATAAATTAGAATGATAAATATTTAAACTATTTCAAGCAAGACACCTTTGTTATCTTACTCTTTAAATTTCATATTAGAATTATGTTTAAACTCAACTGTTGTCGTCCTCTTTATCAGACAGTGAGACTTGACATTTTTAAAAATGAAAGCTAAAAAATGTAAAACATTTCTAAGTAAAATCCCGCTGAAATTTTATGAGTTTTAACGTTTTTATTATTTTATTTGACATTTTACATTCTCACCAGTTGGTTTTTAAACTACTGTGTTTACTTAAATGTACTGTGTGGAGTCATTTTTTTATTTTTATTTAATTAAGTCAATTACAGTTATGCATGGATGTAATTTCAAAAACATATATATATATATATATATATATATATATATATATATATATATATATATATATATATATATATATATATATATATATTTTTTTTTTTTTTTTTTAATTCCTGATTCATTTAAGAAAATATATTCAGGTAAACTTTGCTTGAATCAAGCAAAACTGAGCTGAATTTCTACATTGAACAAAATATTGCTTATATTTTTAGCATTTTAGGATTATTTCCTCAAATCTAGGCTCAAACGATGAAAAAATGCCTGCTAGATTATGAAGAATTTATAGAATAGTTACCAGAAAAGTGCTATTGAATTGCAATTTCACTCACAATAAGAATGATTTCAAGTGAGAAATATTTGCTTTGTTTTTGTATTTGTTTTAATATTTGCAAAGATTTTGTTCTCAAAGTCATTAGGGAAACAAGTCTTGAATTAGGTTTTCTTGACAAAAACAAAAAAAATCTCACCCCATTTGTAACATTATTGTGATTAAAAAAAAATGTCTTTTACCGTATATGGCCCCGCACGAACGACACTCAAAAGCCAAGCTTGCCGGCGCCCCCCTCCCCCCCCCCCGCCCAACCCAGCCGATAATTCCCGACCGCGTCTTGAAACGAGGCGCCCTTATCGAGCGTTAGCAACAGCGGAGCTTCTGCATCCTCCATCCAGCAGAAATAATGACAGCCTAGTGAAGTGTGGGAGGTTAGCATTTAGGAATTAATTAAAGTGCAGAAACTAATGACCTACTCCATCTGCTAATCTGCAAACTGTCAACTCCGACTCCCCGGGGTATAGATCCCGACAACGTTGGCCATCCCCGGGCCAAAATAAATAGGAAATAAAAAGGGCCTTTGATTAATTTGTTTTGCTTTTAATATTGTAAAGCAGTTTGCTGGACGGCTTGATTATTTGATTTACGAGCGCTCGCCGGGCCCCCGGCGTCCATTCCTGCCATGCGTCCGGGCGGGCTTTGGATTTTTCCAATAACTGCTGCCGGTGATAAGAATATGACGGCGAGTTTTAATTACGGGGCGATACTGAGGGTCATTAAGACGTGGTTCCACTTCTAAAAATAATTATTTGATCAAATCCTCTTAAGCGAGGCAAGATTATTTGCAGCGCGGCTCCCCGATCGACGGCAAATCCGTTTTGCCTGACCGAGGAGAAGAAACAATAACGACGATTTTCGAGGTGAACGATAAAGCGGGATGAAGGGAAAGTTCAAATTTACTATAATAAGACGCGTATGCGTACTGTACACCGGCTCGTTTAAGCTTGCGGGACGCATGGAGAAAAATCGATTCCCGGACGGGTCGGACCAATGAAATCGTGGCATGCTTTTATTTAACTTTAAAACAACAACCTCACCATTAATCATTAAACATTGATCATTAAACGTTTCAACTTTTCATTTGTTGACGAAAAATTCAGCTCATTTTTATACTTTACCAAATCAAACAGGTTTGCGGGCCAGAATCGGCCCGCGGCCCGTATGTTTGACACCCCCGTTGAACACAGTACATATGCATTTTCAGGATGAAGGAAAAGATTCAATTTAGTCCAATAAAATGTATATTTGTACTGTATACCAGTGGTCCCCATTCATTTGATAAACCACATCATCCTTCTCACTATGTATGTAATATCAACAGCGGCCAGAGGGGGCGCCAGAAAACAAAGATCAAGCACAAACGTATGAACTTTTAAACTGAATCATCTCCAAAACTTTATTTCGGTTGCAGCCCACGCGGCCCGGTACCAGTTGATCCACGGACTGGACCGGGGGTTGGGGACCGCTGCTGTATGCTATATGTATTTTCCAGACTGTAAAATGCACGCACAAAACTTTACAGAAATGTACTTTTTTATCATATATAAGCTACATATTGTAATAGTTACGCAGAAAGGTGGGATATGGAAGTTTTCTATATTTTTCTTTCTGTTACGCACTGCCTGCTATAATACCGCACCACCACAACAGTAACATGACTGATTAGCATTCACTAGTGTAAATACCCCCCCGGTAAAGTAAAATAGCAATATTTTGATAGCGTCTTCTTCCGTCTCCCTTTTTTTCATGTGAGATTGCCCCCTGGTGGCTAGTAAGAAAAAAAACCTGCAGATTAGGTACACTGGACTAAAAACCACCGCGTTCAAACCATGGGGAAAAAGTTGCAGCTTATAGTTCGTAATTTACGGTAAAATGAGTTTAAAAATGGAGATGGGCAAGCTAGCATATTAAAATTGATTATATGATCATCGTAAGCTGTCAGACAAAATGTGTTTGAGTTTTTTCAGTAAAATAAGGGCGAAAGGTTTTTTTTTTTATATATCGACTCTTTTCACCATTCGATGCGTGGCTCGATATAAAAATGGAATACCGAGGCAAGCTTGCAAATTAGCATTGCTGTATAGTAATTATAAAGCGACAAGCAAAACATGATTAGGGTTAGAATTTCCAAGCAAATAAGTAGTAAATATGTTTACAATGAATAAAAATTGGAAGGATGAGGGGAAAAACTATTTTGAAATGTTTTTTCAAATGGACTAACAGATATGTTCCTGTTGCTGCGTCGCCATGGCAACAGATAGCTTTCCTAAGGCCTTTTTATTGGCCCTCGTGACATTAGTGAGATTTTCAAATGACTGTTGTCGACAATGTTCTTTGGAAAGTAAACGCAGCACGTATATATATGGAACGATGTCGCCGTTTGCTTTTCCTCTCTGTGTTTGCTTCTGATTGGATAGTAACTGTCGCAGGAGCATCTCAATTAGGGCAGCATTGTTGCGTCGGAGAGGGAGAACTCGGAGAGCCTCTCTTAATGGGAACTACTGTCGGCTCAGTCCCGAATGCCGCAATGTGCTCTTTTAACCCTGCTCTCATGCTTGATTGCAAGGAACAGCACCGAGGTCCCTGGGTCATTTTGACCCGGGGCCTTTTTTGCCACCCAAACTTGTCAGAAATGTCTAAAATCTCAATCCCCTTTTTTTTTTTTAACCAGTGATGTATGTTCATTTCTCAAGAAGAGCAATAATGTCTCTGGGTCAATATGACCCGGAGATGTGTGTCTTAATTCGAAAGGGTCAAAATTCAATTTTTTTTATTTATCACTCTCAAGGTAACAAATTGATTTATACCCGGGTGTTTGTAACTTCCTAGGTCAATTTGACCCGTGGTTAATTGTAACTTTTACTGTGTGTAGTTCTGCTTGCTAATGAATCTTGTGATTCCTTTTCCCCCCTCATCAATATAATAGCAATATTCTTCTGTCATTATGAACCGGAGATGTAAGAAAAATGTGAAAAAAATATCATTTATACTTGTGTGTATGATACCAGGGGAATTTTTTTCTGAATTTTCGGAATTCAGAACATGATTTTCAGAAACCCTTATTGTGTATAATCCTGCGAGTTGACAAACCTTGTAATGCATTTTTTCCACATCAGAAGCAGCAATAATATTCTTGGGTCATTATGACCCGGAGGTATGTGTATTTCTCCAAAAGTCTAAAAAAATAAACTTTTCCATCGTATACCCACTCAAAAAAATCATAAAAGTAATATTTAATTAATACCCATGTGTTTTTTTCTCGGGAATAGAAATGACGTCCTGGGTCAATTTGACCCAGAGGTGTGCGTATTTCACCAATAGTGTTTTTTGGATGTAAACCTACGCAAAAAGTAAAAAGGTAATTTATACTCGTGTACACTACTTGTTTTTCTAGAATAGGGGTAACATCCTGGGTCAGTTTGACCCGTGGCCTTGTGAAATTCTTAGGTTTTGTGTGTGTGTGTGTGTGTGTGTGTGTGTACTAGCAAATCAAGGGATTCCTTTTTTCCACCTCAGAAAAGGCAATACAGTGTTCCTTCATTTTTTTGCGTTTCATAGGCACCAAAAATCCAGTGCGAAAATCCAGTGTGTATCCGGGTACCAGAATTTGCGAAAATTATTCAGACTTTACATATTCGAGACAACAGATGACTACAATAAACACGTTTTTCTAAAATCGTCAATTATTAGTCATTGCACAGTAACTGTACTGTTATCCAATGTCGTTTCCGTCCCTTGGCCGTAGTCGGCGCACACGGGGGGCCGGAGATGCCCTCGTGGTAACGGCCCCTGCGGGTCGACCGAGAGTGGAGCCCGTAGCTGAACTAGTGTGATAACGGGGAAGCAGGATTCTCATTCAGCATTTAAATGTATCGCCAAGTGGCGAGGGAACACCGTAATATTCTTGGGTCACATCGACCCGGATTTTCCTTATTTATCAACAAAATTGAAAACGCTTTGAAAAAGTTCAAAATACGTTACTACTTTAATTGGAAACGTTTTTTCGACATAAGCCAAGCGGAAGTTCTTGTTCTGAGAAACTGAATTCAACATTGACATTCATACGGATCAGTTTGATCTACATCATAATAGGAGTTCATAAATGGATTTATGGATACATCATGTGAAATCCAGGAAA
This sequence comes from Hippichthys cyanospilos, assembly GCF_059441005.1. Classification (NCBI taxonomy): domain Eukaryota; kingdom Metazoa; phylum Chordata; class Actinopteri; order Syngnathiformes; family Syngnathidae; genus Hippichthys; species Hippichthys cyanospilos. Next base: position 4,496,177 of record NC_142369.1, read on the forward strand.
ATTTTGCAACGTTAATACGTGTCTCTTCATTTCCACGCAGGAAGACAGAAATGTTCTTCCTGGTGCTCTGCCACTTTGGACCTCAGACAGCTGGTTCAAGCGCGTAGGAAAAACGCAAAGTGCAAGGGGGAAGTGGAGGTTGTGCGAGGACGACGTCGCGCTCCGTTGCGTCGTCTCAGAGAGCAAATGAGCAAAGAAAGAGGGAAGATGTTCGTGCCCTCCCCTCCTCGTTTCCTTCCAAAGCTGCGGGCGCCACAATCCTCGCGCAGATACCGATGAATCCATAGTGCCGTTTGCCTCCGCTTGTTATTGTTCCCACTTCTCACTTTGCGCTTTAACAAAGTCCGAAAAATATTGTTTTGTTTTAGGGCCAGAGAAGGGATTCTGACTTTGATCTTCAAATTTTCAATTTGCTGTTTGAATTCTGGGTATTCCATCAGAATTCTGAGATTGGAAAATCGGATCTTAAAGCGATCATTCTGAAAATGAAGGAAGAACTCAAAAACCCCGTCTGGGGAACATGAGAAACCTTCAGACGGGACTGCAGGTGGGAGGAGCCCCCTTCCAGGTCCAACAAGTAGCACTAGAAACAATTAACTAACCTCAAAATAGCTTGGTAATAACACGTTAACCCCTTCATATTTTCTTATGCTCATATCCGTAAGTTACCGTAATTCCCCCAAAATAATGCCCTTTTTCTTTTTACCCCAAAATGAAGACCAAAAGTATGGGTGCATCCTGTAAAATTTGATTTCGTTTTTTTATTTCGTTTTTTAGCTCGTGTTAACTGAGGTTGTTACGGCATTATTTTCAAGAAAAGAAGCGAGCTGACTGAACCGACGTCCGAGTCTATCCTTGTTCACACACGTGAATATAACTAAAACCGAGAAGATCATGTAAAAGTTATGATGTCTCCAGCTGATTCTATTGAGTGTGCTCAGGTTAGAGAACATGGAAAGGTAATCCATTGGATTTGTTTATTAATTGCCGTCTTTTGGCATTTACACACAATCATAAAGTTGGTCAAACAAAAACGCTGCGCAACTTTAGGTATTTATGGAAAAATGAACTCACTCCGCATTGCAAAAAAAAAAAAAAAAAAGGATAAACAACCGCTTCTAGCACATTCAGTCACACTAGTGGGGCATTCACTGATCACTCACGATTTAGGAAATCTTAAATAAACTTAACACGCAACAAATATATAACTTATGGATATGAACACAAGATAGTATGCAATCGCAAAAGATGAGAATTGGTCTGTTTTGCAAAGTTTTTACATTTTTGCCAAAATGTTGGTGCGTCTTGTAGACGTTAACATAGAAAATACCAAAATTTGACCCCGCACTTAAGGGTGCGCCTTAAACACGTGTGTGTCTTTTATTTGGAGAATCAAAGTACGGCTTTGTTGCGGGTTAAGCGTAGTTCAGATTTCCCGCGTTGTGAGCGGTCAGTGAATGCAGCGCGAGTATAATGTTGAATGTGTTTTTCTTTTTCCTCGCGACGCAACTCGAGTTCGTTTGACCAGAAATGCCCAAAGTTGTGCAGCATCTGTTGATGGTCCTGTGTATATATGCCGTGTTCTGTAAACGTTTTACACAAAAATTTTACGTTTACGTGGCCTAAACAGTCTTTTAATGTAATCGAAAGCTATTTTTTCCTTTCTTCAGATAGTACAGTACTTTCTACAAATCATCTTTACTCTTTATGTCTGATTGCTAAGTTTGATTAACTTATCTGACTTGTTTCGTTGCCATTCCCTTTAGTGCAGCTCCATCTAGTGGATGCATAACGCAACCCCAGCCTCTCCTGTAGCTTCTATTCCATGCGCCTTATAATACGGTGCCCCCTCTTTATGAAAACAGTTGTAAGAGAGTTCATTCATTGAAGGTGTGCCTTAGAATCTGGTATGCCTTATAGTGTGAAAAATACGGTAACTAAAAATACAAAACAATGTCAAGTATGTGTAGAATATTCGCATGAGAAGTCATTGTAATTGCATAATTGTGTCAGTTTCCAATAAATCCTCGTGGGAACCGCTTCCCGGATCTGTAAATAATTCACTAGAATTTTTCATCCCTTATTATTTGACCGATAAGCATCGAGCCGAGATTCTCAGTAGCAAACGTTTGGGAACATCTTCCATTATGGGCGAAAATGCGGCCGGGCTGTCACGCATACTTTAGAAAGGCGCAAACCGTGGATGAACTGTTTTGTGCCTGAACAAAAGGAAGCGGGGCAACGGCGAGACCCGGGAGAGGAGCGGCGAGGGTCAACGCCGGTCCAAGAGGCTTACGGCTAAAAGAAAGTGACGCGGGACACAAGAGGAAAAGGAGGTTTAAAAAAACAAAAGTGAAAACAATCCACAAAGCTTGCGCCTGCGCTGTGTCGCCCCACAGCACCGATTGGCCTCCCCATCCGCTCAATTTGTGGAACTCCGTCTGGAGAAGAAAAAAAAATCCAAATCTGCCGTCGACAGTGCGGCAGAGCTGGAAGGAGCGAGAAGGGCGCCAATTAGTTTGGACTGAAAAACAACTTCAAAAAGGCCCGATGTAATGTCAATTTCAAACTGCGCACTTTCCGCTTTTGTCGGCAAAGTCGAGCACTTGACTTTCTGGAGATGATTACTCATTTTATGACCGACTTCTTTTCACGTGCGGAGTGGACACGGAAAGGACAGCCAAGTAGACTTTTTCGAAATCAAGTAAAGACCTGAACTACGCCTGAAATCTGGTAGTAGAAAACAAGACCTGTGAACTAGACCTGGAAAACCAGACATGGAGCACTAGACTTGGAAAACTAGAAGTAGAAAACTAGACCGAGAAAGCTAGTCCTGGTGAACTAGACTTGAAAAACTCGACCTGGAGAACTAAACTTAGACTTAGACCTGGAAGACTAGACACTGAAAAATAGACTGGAAAGCTATTCCTGGAGAACCAAACCTGGAGATCCAGACCTGAAAAACTAGATCTGGAAAACTAGACATTGGGAACTAGAGCTGGAAAACCAACCCTGGAGCACTACACCTGGAGTACTCGACCTGGAAAACCAATCCTGGTGAACTAGACATGAAGAACTAGAGGAGAGCTGGAGGACTAGACTTGAAAAACTAGATTTGGGAAACTAGACCTGGAGAACTAGACTTGGAGAATTAGACTTATAAAACTAGATTTTGAAAATTAGATCTGGAAAGCTATACTTGCAGAACCAAACCTGGATATCCAGACCTTAAAAACTAGATCTGGAAAACTAGACATTGTGAACTAGGGCCGCATAAACAGGCCTGGAGCACCACACCTGGAATACTAGACCTGGAAAAGTAGTCCTGGTGAACTAGACATGAAGAATTAGACTTGGAGGGCGAGAATTGAAATACTAGACTTGGGAAACTAAACCAGGAGAACTAGACTTGGAGAATTAGACTTGGAAAACTAGACTTTGAAAAATAGATCTGGAAATCTACACCTGGAGAACTAGACTTGAAGAATTAGACTTGTAAAACTAGAATTTGAAAAATAGATCTGGAAAGCTGTATATTGTGAACTAGGCCTGAATAAATAGGCCTGGAGTACCACACCTGGAATGCTTGACCTGGAAAAGTAGTCCTAGTGAACTAGACATGAAGAATTAGACTTGGAGGGCGAGAATTGAAATACTAGACTTGGGAAACTAGACCAGGAGAACGAGACTTTGAGAGTTAGACTTGGAAAACTAGACTTTGAAAAGTAGATCTGAAAAGCTGTATCTGGAGAACCAAACCTGGAGATCCAGACCTGAATAATCAGACCTGGAAAAGTAGATATTGTGAATTAGAGCTGGAAAACCAGGCCTGGAGCACTGGACCTGGAAAACTAGAAGTGGATTACTAGACCTGGTGAACTATTGATTTGACAATTGTGTACAATCAACCAGAAAAGTAAAATTACGGTAACACATTTTCTACATTTAGGGTAAAAAAACTGTTGATCAATACAAGTATCATTACAATTTTTTACCGTCAATTTTGAATAAGTGTTGGCATAATTTAACGGTACTTTTCTGGCAACCCAGTTACATAACAGTTGAAAAATCTTTTGAAAAAAAATGTATTACACGAATACATTGCACTAGTTTACACTTAAAAAAAAAGTTGACTCCATTTTTATCTCTTCTGCTACTTTTTATAGTTCACAATACAGTTGAGTTTTTATGAATATGTTTTTCTTTTTCAAGAATTGTGAAAAAGTCGATGCGCATGTGTATTTGATGTCTAACGGTCAAGTCAGGTTATGTGGCCATTAAACGCAGTCACGTCGACTTTAGCTTACCTTAGATGAAAATGCGCCCCCAGCGTATCCGCGCACACGCGCGCGCACGCTCATCTCCGATGCAATCAGCGCGTCCCCGTGATCCATTGTGCTCTAACGATCGGTCGCGAGTCCGGCGCCGCGGCCCGTGGGCCAGCTCTGCCACTGTGCATCTCATCAGGGCCCCATTCATCTCTGCTCCTCCATCACACCGGCCTCCCGATAACCCGCGTAATGCCCGCCCCTGACACACTCAAAATAAGTTCTGATTTCGGGGCGGGATTTCACACTGAATCCATGGCCATTGAGAACACATCACTGAGATGTCGCTACTCTCTTCAACTCATCAGTACAGCGCTTATACTGTGTTCCCTCTCTATCATGTGCATCGCCTTTCACCACAATTTTTTGTTTTCGGTGAATTTTTTAATATGGGAAAGTATTCCTTGCTTGAGAAAAGTCACTGAGCGGTGACAGGTTTCATAGCCTAAAAAATATACCAGAAACAGAAAATGGGGGGGGGGGGGGGGAGGCTCATAAAGCTTATATTATATTAAATTCAAGGAATAATAAAGCAAAGACATGTGTAGTAAATGAAAAAAATTATAAACAAAAAATACGATAAAAAACAAAAATGTGTATCAAACATGTATCTCTAACGAAAAACAGTTTATGAATGAAGTAAACATAAAACACGAAAAAAAACGAGAAAATAATACAGCATCATAATTGAAAAGAACACATGAAAACGAATGAAAAACATAGTACACGAAAAAAGGATATCACGAATGAAAACAAGTTGAAAAACAATGAAACAAAGTATAATAATAAAAACAAATTTAAAAACATAGTATAATAAAATTGGAGCAAATGGATATAACACAACACCGTATAACACAAAGTATAGTAAAATAAATGAAAAACTAAAAAAAATGTGCAAAACAAATGAAAAACTATAATGAAAAAGTGTCTGAATAAATGAAATAAATAAATTAAAAAGTATAATAAAACATACGTAATGAAAAAACATACTAAATCAAACAAATGAAAAAACATTTTTTGTAAAAACTGAAAGTATATAATAAAGTATACAAAATATGAAAACAAAATCTGTCTGCCAAATTAAAGCAAATATAAAACAGCATGATAACAAAAACCAAAAGTCAATCAAAGGATAAAACATGTAATATAACAACAGTACTAACAAAAAACATACGTGAAAAAAAATCATTGCTATTTCACGGGTTATTGCATATATTTTTACCCCAGCGAAAAGTGAGTGAACGCTGTATTTGTCGTTCTATGCAGAGGATAAAGAATATATGAGTGATTACTGTTTCGCGTTCATGTTCAGTTTGTCGCCTAGGGCTTCAAGCGCTTCCACGTGGATGCTAATTAGTCTTAGCATTAAGCTAGCAGCCGGCAAGGCAAAGCTAAACGCCCGTATCTGCAAATTCTACGCTCATCATTCAGCAGTCAAGCAGCAGACTGGCGAGCGGAGCAGAAGGTGGCGTCCCGGGGGGGTTGCGGCCGGCTGCCCGAGACCAGCTCGGGCCTAATAGCGCCATTGTCTGCCGTTCCGCTCCAAAGCGTCCGCGACCCGGCTCGGGCCGGCTCCTCGGGGCCGGCGGCCTTCTGCCGTCTTTGCCCGGTTCGGCCTCGTTGCTTACTGCGCTCGCTTTGGACCGCTTTCAACTGGACAAGTTCCATTTGTCGCTCTCCTTTCCATCTGTCTACCTTTAAGTCCCCGCACCCATCCTCCGGAGTGCCTTGTTCAAATGCCAGACATTTTGAGATGAATCGTTTCAAAACCTTTCCCTCCCTCTGATTGAGGGGGAGAAGATATTTGCACAAGGGAAGGTCAAATTTGAGTTTTAGCTATGGTTGCGAAAGTGTGCACACCCTCAACTGCTATGGATTGCTGCCAAATGAAACTCATCTGTAGTAGGCTTTTCCTGTCGTTTTTTTTTTGTGGTCACGTTACGGAACGTGATCCGCGGCGGTCTTGCGCGTCGGCGGCGGGCATCTCTTTGTTAAAACTGCCTGTAAAGGGTAAAAATAGCTAGATAGATATAATCGATCTACCAAGATGGATGGATGGATGGATGGATGGATGGATGGATGGATGGATGGATGGATGGATGGATGGATGGATAGATAGATAGATAATCGATCTACCTAGATAGATAGCTAGCAAGCTAGATAGATAGATAGATAATCGATCTACCTAGATAGATAGCTAGCAAGATAGATAGATAGATAGATAGATAGATAGATAGATAGATAGATAGATAGATAGATAGATAGATAATCGATCTACCAAGATAGCAAGCTAGCAAGCTAGATAGATAGCGACAGACAGAGACAGACAGACAGACAGACAGATAGATAGATAGATAGATAGATAGATAGGTAGATAGATACGTAGATAGATACGTAGATACGTAGATAGATACGTAGATAGATAGATAGATAGATAGATAGATAGATAGATAGATAGATAGATAGATAGATAGATAGATAGATAGATAGATAGATCGATTATCTATCTATCTATCTATCTACCAAGATAGCAAGCTAGCAAGCTAGATAGATAGCGACAGACAGACAGACAGACAGATAGATAGATAGATAGATAGATAGATAGATAGATAGATAGATAGATAGATAGATAGATAGATAGATAGATAGATAGATACGTAGATAGATAGATACGTAGATAGATAGATACGTAGATAGATAGATACGTAGATAGATAGATAGATAGATAGATAGATAGATAGATAGATAGATAGATAGATAGATAGATAGATAGATAGATAGATAATCGATCTACCAAGATAGCAAGCTAGCAAGCTAGATAGATAGCGACAGACAGACAGACAGACAGATAGATAGATAGATAGATAGATAGATAGATAGATAGATAGATAGATACGTAGATAGATAGATAGATACGTAGATAGATAGATAGATACGTAGATAGATAGATAGATACGTAGATAGATAGATAGATAGATAGATAGATAGATAGATAGATAGATAGATAGATAGATAGATAGATACGTAGATAGATAGATACGTAGATAGATATGTAGATAGATACGTAGATAGATAGATACGTAGATAGATAGATACGTAGATAGATAGATAGATAGATAGATAGATAGATAGATAGATAGATAGATAGAGCCACAGCTATCGTTTTTTTAGCTTTGTATACAGCTTTATAGATATACTATAGATATAATTTCTTTCTGTCAACAACCACAGCGCGGTACACTCTCGCCGTAACGTCCGCGTCCACTCGGCTGCAGGGGAGCCGTCAGTCAAGCGAGGGGATCAATGCCTTCGATTTGCAAAGAGCTACTTGGGATGCATTGTTTCCACAGAACAATATGTCACCGCGCACGGCGAGTCAAAAGGCCACGCGTAAAGCCGACGCGTCTGCATCGGGCCGCTGTCGAGCCCCACGCAAAAAAAAAGCCGCTCGGCCAACGCAGTAGGTCGCTATGGCAACCGCAGCTCATTTTCTCCCCATTATAACTAAATAAAGCATCGAGATCATTTTTAGACTACAATGGCAAAGTGTGAGATGTTTTTGCGTCATCTCTCCATTGTTGCGGTCCCACCAGCGCACAACAATAGCACGGGAGAGAATGCGGTTCCTGGAAATGGACCGCTGGGGAATTGACCCAGAAAGATGTTGATGTAACTGTCCTCGCAGCTCAGCGTCGGCACACTGATTTTTTTTTTTTTTTTTTTGGCATTTGTGAGAAAGTCGAGGCGCGAGGGGAAGGATTTATGCAAATTTGGGATAGAAACACAGCTGGTGACCTATCAGGAGCAAGGACAACAATGGATGGAGGACACCCAACGTTGCACTGTTTTTCATCCTTCTTTATTGGTACTCTCCAAATTCTCATTTTTGCCTACACTGTTGGAAAAAAATAATTCTCTACAATCTACAATTTTTTACACCTTGTGCACTATTTTTGCACTATTTTTGGGTCATTTTCTTTCACATCATCCTCACTGTATTTTAGCCAAAGTGATGGCACATTCCTGGTTATTCCTCATTAATGTAATTTAGGAAAAAAACAGTGTTTTATGTCTTTTTCTTTAAGTTAAAATGTTAATTCACTTTAAGACAGTTTTTTACAGATTCAGAATAAGCTGTAACCCGCCTTTGTCTTTTGTTTGTGTTAAAAAGAATACAATTTTAGGTTTTCATAGACTGTTATCACATATCTAATAGTCACCACGCCGAATTTGGTTTTCTCTTTCCTCTACAAAAAATAATTGAGAAGGCAGTGCTTCTCAATTATTACAATTATTATCTATAAAATTGTATCCGTATCCGTAAACTTGTATCCTTTTTAACATTAACAAAAGAAAAAAAAAAGCAATACAAATCAACTTTTAATAACTTCATTATTTTTCACAGCGTTTATACGGGTTACAGCTTAGTCTAAAACTGAAAAAGAAACAAGTACATCAAAGTGCCTGAAACATAAAAACAAGAAAATCGTATTTTAACGCAATTACATTTCGCATGGAGAAAAAAAAAAGCTTTTTCACCCACTATTTGAGAAGCACTGGGCTAAGAAGACTCAATTGCATATATTCCTTGCAGGACGCTAAACAGGAAGTGCACCAGCAACCGCTTTGCTTTATACAATAAAACACAATTTTGACCTTACAACCATAGAATTAGAAAATTACACATATGGCTTTCCGGGAGCCAGAATATGTACTTTTATCGTTAACGAAACAACTACTGCCGAGCCGCATTCTGACGAAAGGTCAAAGATCACTTATAAATAGAAAGACTAAATAAATAAACGTTAAATTTCTCTTCAGGAGCGAGAACATGTACATTTATTTAAAAAAAATCTCAACTAGCCCTTGCAGTGGCCAACAAATTCACTGGGGGGGGGCACGACCACCCCTGCCCACCCACTAGTGGCGCCACTGTTTACAATCAGCAGGACTGCTTCCACGGTTTCATTTCAAACGGATGCTCGAAAAGTACTCATCCAATTACTTTTTGGAGAGCGCTACTCCTCAATCAAGTCTTGTTTTTCATCCGACCTTACAATTTGCTCTTATTATCCAAAACAACATGTAATCAAGGGCAATACAAAGAAGTCCCATTGAGCCTCTGATGTATTATTGCAGATATTCGCGACCGCAGGAAGAAGCCGGTCATGCTGTTCATTCACGGCGGCTCGTACATGGAAGGCACCGGAAACATGTTTGACGCCAGCGTCCTCGCCGCCTACGGCAACGTCATCGTGGTGACCATGAACTATCGTCTCGGCGTGCTGGGTGAGTCGTGGAGCTTTTTGATTCGTTGTCCTGATTAACGGCTTTTTTTATTTATTTTTCCTTCCTTCTCGGAATTGATTGGTAGAGGATACCAAAAGAATTTCTCACTTGTGCAGCTTGCCCAAAAAGAGGCAATAAGTGTGTTACTAAAGTTCTGTTTGGGGCTTTTATATAGAATAATGGTTCTCAATGGGTTTTTTTCCACTGACATACTAATGTGTGTATATATATACATTAGTATATTAGTATATGGGAAAGAAAAACATTGTGTAACATAGCTATATATATATATATATATATATATATATATATATATATATATATATATATATATATACACATTATATCGCATTTTCCGCACTATAAGGCGCACCTAAAGCTCTATTTTTTTTTAAAGCTGATGGTGCGCCTTATAATCAGGTGCGCCTTATAATCAGGTGCGCCTTATATGTGGATCAATGTTGAAATTGGGAATCATATATGGTGAATGAACCTTTCGTGTGTTTACAGTTGAACAAGGTTGCTCATATTGACATTGAGTTATTATGGTACTGAGAGTTTAGAGTTATTATTTGAGTTATTATTGTTATTACTTTGTGTATTACTATATTGAGATTGTAAACGTTTTAAAATATGTCATTAATTGGTGCACCTTATATATTGGAAAAGTTTTAAAATATGTCATTAATTGAGGGTGCGTCTTATAATCCAGTGCGCCTTATTGTGCGGAAAATACGGTATATACTGTATATGTATTATTAGTATTAGTACATTAGTGGAAAAAGTAATGTAAGAAATGATGCATATTTATGAAAAAAAACACTTATAAACAATTTGAGCTAGAACTAATCCTAAGGTATTCTGGAAACAGAGAAGGGTAACTTTGGATTGCTACAACTTGCATTACGGTAGCTGGTAAGGTTTCACGATTAGGTGTTGGGGAAGCAACGCATCTTCGTAAGGAGTCACCCAGGAGACGAAAAATGACACATGATTATTAAATGACCATAACTCATAAAACTTTACCGCTAGCAATGTACTTTGAATGAATTCTGAAACCAGAGAACGGTAGCTTTGGATCGATACATCATGCATTACGGTAGCTGGCAAGTCTTCATGAGTAGGTGTTGGCGAAGCGATGCGTCGTCGTAAAGAGTGACCCAGGAGACATGATTATTAAATTACCGTAAGTCGTGAACCGTTAGCGCTCGCACTGTAATTCTCATGCGTTCTGAAAGCAGAGGTGTCGCTTTGGATTGCTACAACATGCATTACGGTAATTGCCAGGTCTTCACGAGTAAGTGCATCGTAGTAAAGAGTGACCCGGGAAACAAGAAATGACACATGATTATTAAATTACCGTAACACGTGAACCTTTAGCGCTAGCAATGTGATTTTAACGTGTTCTGAAAGCTGAGAGGTGTCGCTTTGGTTTGCTACAACATGCATTACGGTAATTGCCAGGTCTTTGTGTGTAGGGGAGGTGGAAGCAATGCAGGACGCGGCAAGAAATTATGCATGTTTATTAAATTCCCCTTTGCGCTGGCTAATGTATTCTGAAAGCAGAGAGGAGGCACTTCCGATTGATACAACATACATTGCGGTAATTTGCAGGGTTTTTTTCATGAGGGAGGGGGCAGAAGACACTAAATGACGTATGTTTTTCAAATCATCCTAGCCCCTGAACGATTTTTACTCTAGTTGTAGTAGCTAAGGGTTAAAGCTACGGACAAGCTAACCGACTGAATGAAAAGTGCAACGACCCCCCTCCGAAATTCCCGTGGTGAACTGCACAGCGTTAAATACGTTTAACGGGCCGCCCGACGCTTGACCTCAACGTCGCTCGGCCGCCGCAGCAAAAAAAAAGGGGGGGGATGAAAGCGAGACGACGCACCCGTTCACACGTGATCAATGGCGGCGGGAGTCGAGGGCATGAAAGCGCGCGCGCAAAGATGAGGCTGAGAGATGAGATGAGAGAAGCCGTGGCAGGAGAGAGATGAGAGAGAGGCCAGAGTGCACGAGGGGGGAGGCCCATTTGCCTGCCGTGCTAAAAATAAAACCCGCAGAGCCGCTCGGGTGTGCGGCAGAGCTCGTGTCGTTGGACACACTCGAGGTGCGTGTCTGCGTGTGTATTACACATTCTCACCGTATATATGTCACTCTCCTAAGGGGCGCATGTAGGCTTAAGAATTACTTATAAATTGCTCTTAATTAAAACAAGAAAGGCTTTCGTTTTTCATCCAATCAGATTTTAGCATTCCCGTGTAACCGTGTGAATCTAATCTGCCCACGGTCCTCAGAAATCTGCAGATTAGATCTCTATATCTATGTATATCTTTCAATGGGCTTGTTTGGTTACTTTGGAGGTGTCCAAACTGTGGCTAAGGCGCCATTTGCAACCCGTCATCCATACACACACAAATACAGTGGGCCCCCGTGTTACGAACATAATCCGTTCAGCGGCTACGCTCGTAACTTGAACTGCTCGTATGACGGGCAATCCAAACCTATGTTAATTAGTGAATGCGGGTGAGACTAAAATCTCCGCGTTCCACGCTCGTAAGTGGAAATGTTCGTAAAAGAGGGTGCTTTTTTTAATGAATAGATAGATGACACTTGTGGCCAGTGCTCCTTTTATAGTAGTGCCACTACTATAAAAATAAATGGTTTTCATACGCTGAAGCTTTTCTAAATACACTTATATACATATACATACACTCTGTAAGATGCAGGTTTTAATATCAGATATTTACGCAAAAAGATAAAACAAGAAAGTTTTTTCAAACAGAAACATTTCAAACCGGTTGGTTACAGCAACATCATGCCTTCAAAACATACTGAACATGCATGCATGTTTAAAAATACAAGCAGCACCATAATATTTACAACATAACACTGACACACTCGTTTTTGTGGGGGGTTTTTTAGAATACTGTACAAACAAAACAGTAATGTGCATGTGGCATTTACCAGTGCAGGGTGCCCCCTGGTGGCCAGAAAATTAGCAGTTCAAACTGCAAATCAATACTTAGCAGTATATAGCAAGACACATTGAATAATGCCTGCTGAGTATGACATTTTGATTTGACATGTGTCTTTATGCTCATCATTTCATGAGATAATTACTGTTTTTTTTTTTTCCTTGTTTGTTTGTTTTACTGCGCAAGATTTGCGTTTGTGTGTTTTTGTACAAACGTACTCGTGAGGGCCGCTGTGATTTTTTTACGGACATAGTGAAGACATTTTGGAGAAGTGAGGACATATAGGCCAGTCCTCACAGGTTGAGACCTCTTCTTGAGGCTCAGGACTTGCTTTCAGCGTGAGAATAGGCTTGAAGTGGATTTCGGTTGAGGTTAGGTTAAAGGTTAAAGTTAGGCAATGTGTCATTTTGGTGAACGTTAGAGGCGAGGAAATGCATCATGTCAATGGATGTCCTCACAAGCGTAGACAAACGCGCGCGTGTGTGGCTTGATATCAGGCAGCATTGTGAGAGCAACCTGACATGACTCGAGATGATTTTGAGGCACACAGGCAGAACATCTCAAGTACATTGGCCTTGACATATACACACAGGAGATCAATACACACATACACAAAGCACACGCACGCAATACACACTAAAGTCTCAGTCTCCATAGCAACCACCGCAAGAATTGATGCAACGTCCTCTTCACTCGGTGTACAGTATGAGGCATGAGTCTGCTGTCGCACACACACACACACACACACACACAGCACGCACACACACGTGCGGCTCCTTCATTTTTGGTGGCAGTTAGGTTTAAAATCATTGAACAAGTGAAATCCGTGTTGTTTTCTCGTTTTCATTTATTATTATGGACGTTTTTTTTCATGTTTTTTATGTTATGATTCTGTTATGTTTAATATATTGTGTTTTTAAATGTGTTTTTGTGTACCTTGCCTGTTTTTTGTTGTTCTGTTAATTTTTTATGTTTATCATGAATGTGTTGTAACATTCTTTTTATTTCTGTTTAATTTACGTTTATTTTCTTCAGTTTTTTTATTCTGTTTTCATTGTTTTTCATGTTCTCTGTGATTTTTGTTTCTTCCGTGTCTATCTGTTAATATACAGTTTTTTTCATTTGATTTATTTATTTGTTCATTTTTTTTCTGTGTTTTTGTGCTGTTTGCTTTTCATCATTTTTTACCTTAACCATTTGCTTCTTTTTTCTTATTTGTTAATTTACTTATTTTTCTTTTTTTTACATTTTTATTCTGTTTTTGTTTCATTTATTATACGTATTTTATTTTTGTTGGTTTATTTCTTTTCATTCTAAAAAGCATAAAACATCCTATTGTTTTATCTTTTCTTGTTTTATTTGACTATTTATTGTCTACTTTTTTTTTAAATTTTGGATTTTAGTCTTTTTTGGTTTTTCTTTTTTTTTTACATTTTTATTCTGTTTTTCCATTGTTTTTCCATTGTTTATACATATTTTATTGTACTCTGTTTAATTGTTTTTTTTAATTGTTTTTTTTATTTTTTATTAATTTATTTTTTTCACACCTTGTTTGTTTTGCATTTATTGATGTTTTTTTTATCAGAACCTATATTTTTTATTATTTTTTTGCGTTTTCACTAACTATAATATAGTTTTATTTTTATCATTTTTTAATGTTTTTTTTCCTTTATTATTGGCAAAAATTTGCTTTAAAGAAAATCGGAAATATGGCGGTCGCGAAAGGTGATGCACGGAATAGCGAGGGACACCTCCTGTCAGAAATCTTATTTCTTCACTGTTAACAATTGGCAATCAGTGACATAACTTTGCCTCTCTCATCGTGGCTCCTTCATCAGCGCTCGGCCCCGTCCCTCCTCTGGCCCACTTTTGCCAAATCGGGAGTTATGGGACCGATTAGTCGGATGCGTGTTTGCCGTGTCAAAGCGTTGTCGACGGGGAGCCGCCGGCCGCTAATAGCCGGGATTGATCATCATTACGCTGAGATGACAGCGCTTTGAGTCATGGCGCGGCGCTCCCGGGATAACCGCGAGACGGAGGCGGGCGTTCTCCCCGAGGGGAGCGCCGTTATTTGGGGGTATATTCTCACGAGGCTCCGATCTAGTGTAAACAAGCAGAATGAGTACAACAGCCAACCTGAGCGCTAACGAGAGCGCTAGCCGCTAAAGCGCCGCTCGTCCCATTTCGCGCTCATCCCGAGGTGATTGATGAGTTCCGTCTATCCGAGCTCGCCTTCGCGGACGTGTAGACCTGCGCGATGTCTTCCGGCTTTGTGTCTCGCTGCAGGACAGGACTGGCTTTCCGCCGCGTTTAGTAGTAGACAGCAGGCACCTAGCGCTAACGGAACCGTTTTTCTTGTATTTATCGATTGTCTGCTGACAAAAGACACAGGATGAATTCTGAAGTGTGTGAGGCAGTATGATCTGCTCATATCCAACCTGAGGCTTCACGGTGCAAACGGACACTGACCCCCGAAAACAACCAAAGAGTTTTTATGAACCCTTGAAGTCAATCCCCTGACCTAAATCCAACTGAACATGCATTATTTCATGGCCATGTTCCCATGGCCCACTAGTTAAATCCGGGGTGCGCAGTGCGTCGACTGCACTTGATAATCGATAGTTTTGGTCGTAGTATAAGTATATATTGCAGTTCGGTGAGATTTATATTTTCAAAAGGAAGTAGGAAGAAGTATAAAACTTATGTAGACCTACTTGTATTCTATTTACTCATATGTTGTTAATATAGATATTGTTTCATAGCTCCAAGACAAAACAACGCTCTTATTATACGGCAACAGTGATATAATTAAACTCATAATGTAATTTTTATACAGTTTTATTTATATATATATATATATATATATATATATATATATATATATATATATATATATATATATATATATATATATATATATATATATATATATATATATATACACACACATACGTGTTTCTTATTTTTCCCGTGATTTATAATCTATGCAAAATCATACTCGGTTTATAGATAATCTTTTGTATTTATATAGATTTACATCCTTTAAGTTATATTTCATAACTGTACCCTAAATTGGCACCTTTAACAGGTACATATATGCGATATGTTAATTCTATTTCATTTTTTTTATTCACAGGTATCCCTTAAATCATAACGACACCCTTTCGTGATTTGGAACAGCTTCTGGATAGTGTTGCAAAATTGGTTACTGAATACCTTGTACGTTAATTGAGCTGTTTTGGCTTTGACTAGATCATAACATTTGAGAGTATTTAATTTTTTGTACAGTTTGGTAATTTTACTATAATTGATTAGATGGACGGACAGCGCATTCTCCCCATGTATTTTCGTTGCATTGCGGCCCCCCTTGATCTGTTTTGGCCGTCCATCACCGACGCTTTATTCTTAAGAGTCATATATGTTTATATAATTTAGTTCAAACTCACGGGACAGTGGGAAACGTTTTCCTCGTACATATTTTCATGCCAGGATGTTTTTCAAGCTATTATCAGCTTCAATAGGTCCATCTCTGCGGGAAAGCGTTGTTGTTGGGTTTGCCCCCCCCCCGCCCGCCCTGAGACTTGACATCAGAACCCCTGACGCGTGCCGGCGGCCCTCCAGCGCAATCTGCAAATTTCTCCGCTTATCTCTGCGTCATTTCTCCCTTTCCCGCTTCCGACTCGGCCCATTACGCCGCGTTCGTTTCGCCTTTTTGCGTGCCCGGCCGGTCCGCATCCATCATGCGTGTTCCCGAGACGCGGTGCAGTTCCACGCGGGAGGCTTTGTAGCGGACGACGGGCTCGCCATCACGGCTTTATCATCCCATCAAAGGCGGCCCGAGGAGCACCTGGGGCCATGGGGGCATTTGCACGCAATTACTCAAAAACACACTGATGCAACACACTCAACAAACGGTGTTGACGTCCAGGTGACTTTGGGGGCGGGGGGGGCTCCGATGGTCTTTGAGCAGATGTGAGTGGCGGAAGAGGCAAACGGGATTTGGCACCCGATCTGATTGCTTGGCGGTCTTCCTTTCCCTTCCCGCCTTTCGTATCAGGCCAGTGAATTCGTGCAAGAAGGCACAGGCCCAGCATGGGAGTACGCAGGGTTTCTTTTTCAGATCAAACACAAATGACAACCTGCGTGCATTTAAACCCTTCTGGCGTGATCTTATAAATTATGCAAATTCCTTTGATTTTTTTATGATATTATAAAAGAATCAATGGGGTAAAAACACTAGGGAGCTGATTAAAACATGTCAAATTTCAAAATACGATGATTCAGGCATTTCTGTATGATTGCAGTTTGACGTGCGAGATTTTGTGTGGCAAACATAATCATTGTCCAAATTTTGGACAATATAAAACCATTATAACTCCAATTTTTGAGCTGCGTTGTCACAGGAATTATGACATTGGTTTTCCTGCGATTTTTGCAACATGCCGTTGAGCGGCCGTCAAACTATGTCAGCAAACAGAAAATTCCTTGTTGACTTGTGTTTCACGTCAAGACAGTAGGTGGCGGTAGGGAGCAGTAAATGGCTTGGTCACATCATAGGCTACAAAGACAAACCATACCATTTTTCAATTTTTTGTGCGTGTTAATAAATTGAACCGACATATGTATGGATAGAACCGATGCCCCTGAAGGCTCACCTTTTAATCCGGTTCGCTTTATAGTGTGGAAATTATGGTATTTATCTGATTATTTTGTTGACGTTTTTCGCTCAGCTCCATGCAGTGGATGCATAACGCAAATCACTGTAGCTTCTATTCCATGCGCCTTATAATGTGGTGCGCCCGATGTATGAAAACAGTTTAAAGATGGGACATTCATTGAAGGTGCGCCTTATAAATGAAAACTGTGTGAAAATAGGCCACTCACTGAAGGCGCACTTTATAATCCGGTGTGCCTTATAGTGTGGAAATTACGGTACTTATCTGATTTTTTTGTTGACATTTTTTCACTCGGATCCCTGCAGTGAATGCATAACGCAAATCACTGTTGCTTCTAATCTATGCGCCTTGTAATGCGGTACATCTTGTATATAACAGTTTCAAGTTAGGCCATTCGCTGAAGGTGCGCCTTATAATCCGGTGCGCCTTGTATGGCGGAAAATACGGTACAGATTATTGCCAAAAACCTGTCACTTGAACAGGGGTTTGTCGACTTTATATGCACTGAATGTGAAGACGATCAAACATGGGCAAGCTCATCTTCTTCTTCCTGACAATTGCAGCTTTGGGCCCACTGTTGATTTATGCATTAGCTCCATCATATGGATAATGCATGAAGTGAATGCAGCCAAACACTGGAAGGAGCCCTACAGCATTCTTGCTATCATACGGCGCGTGTCAAGTGCTCAAATTCCTTGCGGCGTGCTCTTCATTTTCTACCACCGTCTTTGGAAAGATTCTTAGCAGGTCTATGATCACGTACATGTGGGAAAAAAGCTTTCCGCGGGGAAGTATGTTGATTGTGTGAATGCTGAATACCTTTTTTTTACGATTGTATCTTTTTATTCCGACGTTGTTTGACGTTCAACTACCGTATTCTTCCTGAGTACGAGTCGACCTAGCATAGAAGTTCTTTTGGAGTTAGGGACCCCTTTTAGAAAGCAAATTTTCCAAGGGCCCCCATTTCAAATAATTGCGGAAAATAAAAAAATCATAATTCAAGCCAAATATAAGTGTCCTTTTTTTTCAATTTGACCCCGATTTTATATTACTCAATATCGTTTCATATTATCATTTGATAATATTCAATCAATCAATCAAATTTAATTTGTATAGCCCTAAATCACCAAAGTCTCAGAGGGCTTCACAGATGAAAAGAGGTCATGTGGAGACTTCCTTTGAAAAAAGAAGACATACAGAGACATCTTTTCGGTGTAAGGTACACAACAGCCTCCCCCGTCAAAGCTCCCAGAAGGGGAAGGAAAAACTACAAAACCCCAGTTTGGGGAAAATCAGAAACCTCCAGAAGGGACCACAGGTGGGAGGAGCCCCCTTCCAGGCCCACAGGTTGAAGTGGATGCTGCACGTACCAAATACAGACAAATATTCTGTGATTCCAAAGATAATTTTGGCTTCATCGAGTTCTGTTACGTAATCCCCCCCAAAAAAACACCAAAAAATCATCTGCTCGATCTGTTATCGTTTTTTGTTTCTGCCAAAAATTGGAATGCGCATCAGCTTTTAAAAAGCTACACTAGTCAGTCCCAAGCTTGTCTTGATTTAAACATATGCAGCAGGTCAGTGTCCCTGTCCTTCACTTTGGGCTGGAGCGCTTCGTTCCAGAACCTTGAAGTTCAACTGGCTGTCCAGCACCTTTCAAGACGACTCGTCTTCCTCGTCCTCGTTTTCAAACTTGTAGTCCTTCAAGCCCCTGTACTCTAAAAACCTCGAATTACCCTTTTAAATGTTCAAATGTCACTCGCCATTTAAATACTGTCCTCATGGACAGTACGAAAGATAAGCAGGATAAGCCAGACGAGGTGGATGGAGGGAATACAGCAGTTGGAAGCGTGCCCAGCGTCCCGCCCGGAGAGATTGGAAAAGGACGGACGCGGGGGAAAAAACGGGACAGCAATCAACTCTTCCTGATTGCCTCAGGTGTCTCACGGGAGACATCGATCTGGAGCGGAACTGGCACGGAGAGACCAAGACGAGAGCGCATTCATGAATGCAGAGGAGGCGAAGAGACATGATGGAACCCGAGTCCGATAATTAGTGCTGCGCTCCGTGTCAGCTGGGGAACTGTAAATCCCGCTTTGTTTCCAGGACGTGGGGGCGGACGGAGGGACAATGGAGGACATCCAAGGGACCGGTTGATTTACTGTGAACATCCCTCCAATTTACTTTTTCGGATTCACACAACATGATGGAAATCCATGTTGTGGTCCCCAAAACGTAAAAGATGTGAACGTCTCGTATTAAGGTAATACCGGGGCGGTGTAGAGGTGCTATGAGGGTATAACCCCGCGATAAACAAGGGAACACTATCATCGCTAGAATAATCGTTGATTTAATTCCGCGAGGAGTACGTGCAGGCCCTTGAAATGAAAAACTAAATTCTGTAACTAACAAATAAAACATTCTAGTTTACCTTGACCGACTCAGTGCAAAATGGCTGCTCCTCAACCCTGCAAGTCATTTTTATTTGCTCGGGAAGGGCCGGTTCTGAGAGCGCCGAATAAGTGAGGATTTCTTAAAAATGCATCAGTGAAGGAAAATAACACTTTGGGGGTGTTCAGGGTGAGGAATTAAAATTGCAACATAGTGAAAAGCTCCAAAAAGTTGGATTTCCATGATGGCCCACTAAAAAATAGATGTTAGGCCACAACAGGCCCCCGGGCCATTGTTTGGACACTTCTTACTAAAAGGTCGTATCCAGGCACTTGTCCTAAGCATTTTTTTAATTTGGACGATCCTATCTTTCAAGTACTTCTGGTTCATCACCTTGGGTGGGGTGGGTGTGTATTTACTCTCGCACAGGCAATACCGAGTAAGCGTAGAGGTGTTTTGAGGGCCTCATTCAAGCCATTTTTATTTGCTCGGGCACTGACAATTAGAAGTTCGGCCGCAGGAGGGCCCCCGGGCCATAGTTTGGACACTACAGACTTGCAGGCACTTGTCCGACGCATTTTTTAAATTCAGACGATCCCATCTTCCAAGTACATCTGGGTCACCTTCGTCGATAAGAAAGGGAAGGAAATTTCTTTTCGAAAACGAGAATCTGCGTCCTCAGAAAGTCGAAGCGACACCTCACATCGTTTACATCCTTTTGTGGAAATGTTTACAACCCGGATGCTGATGGAAAGCCCGCCCGGAGAGGCGTTTGGGCAGGTTCTAACTCTAAGTGAGAACAAAGCATTTCTGTTCGGACGTCCCGGAGCCGTTGAAGCAAAAATCTTTCAAGTCCTTAATTATCCTAATGTGGAGTCCCGGAGATGTTTTGGAAAATCACAAAGGCGCAAGCGTCTCCTAATGAGACGCCCCGAATTCCCCCGTCTCCCCGCGGAGGCCGACGGACAGCTCGGCGAGGACGCGACACTTTGAGCGGAAGACGCCGCGAGGCAAGGCGAAGAGAGACGAAGACGCGCAAGCGATCGTCGTGTCCGCGTTGACGTCGCCCTCTCACGTCGCTTGTTTCGCCGAGTGTGGCCGGGTCACGAAGAACAAATCAGGATGTTTGATGAAGATGAATCAAATGGTGCTTGAATAAATACTTTTGTATAGCATTTGTATAGTACATTGTAAAACTAAATTTATTTTAATATATATATATATATATATATATATATATATATATATATATATATATATATGTATATATATATATATATATATATATATATGTATACACATTTGCCCTTATTTTGCATACATTTATAGAAAAAAAATGTTTTTCTATAAATGTATGCAAAATAAGGGCAAATGTCTGGACATACATACTGTGTGTATACCGATTATTTTTTTTTAAATACAACAAAATAATCCAGACAGAAAAATTTGTTTTGAGTTATTGACAAAGATGTCCCTTTTGCGATTTCTAGAAAAACAAGCTTAAGGTTTGGATTTTTATTTCCCAGCAGATCGAAAGTTCAAACTGGAATCAAAGTGTATGAAAAGAAGGGATTAAAAGATGATACGCACAGTTAAAACATAGGTTATTTTATGTATATTTATTACCTCTCCCCTTCTAATTTGATCATGATAATCAGAACAGCAATGGATTGTGTGGCTAAAAGAGCAATAGCGAGAAGTAATTAGCAGCCTAATAACTCCAAGGCATCACGTGCCAAAAGAAGAGACAGCCACTACTGTAGCTTCCATTCTACGCGCCTTATAATGCGGTGCGCCTTATATATGAAACCGCTTTTAAAATGAGCCGATCATTGAATGTGCGCCTTATACTGTAATCCGGCACGCCTTATCGTCCGGAAAATACGGTATTGTATAACTTTTATTCAAATTATGATCATTTTTATTGCTAGAACAGATGAATGGCATTTAACTCATTCAGTGCCAGATACGTTCAGACTTTGCTTTACTCTAATATTTAAAAAATAGATATATTACCTTGTATTGTATGCCTGGACTCTAAGACATATAAATACGTCTTTGGGATTCAATGAGTTGTAACGGAAACGTAGTAGTTTTTCACCTCAATTTTTTGCAGCAAAGCATCTATTAAGATTACGGGCTGTTTTTGCAGCAATGCAATTATTAAGATTACGGGGCTGAGAGCCGTAGCGCGTTGCCCTCCGCCTGCCAAATAGCGAGCCGGGCCCGGCTTGATAACTTTAATCGAGGATGCCAAATAGCGAGCTACTTAGTTCTTTGCTACTCAGATAGACGCTCTTTGATGATTGGTTGCTTTTCGGATGACGGCAATCCAAATTCAAGAGTTCACTCGTTTCCGCTGCTCCGCCTCCGACTTTTTCAGAACTTTGGGCAAAAAAGAAAAACGCTTCCAAGTCCCGTGAGGATGAAAATCAAAGAGCCATTAACTCTTTCAGTGCCAGCCGATTTCAAGCATTATGACACATCTTTTCAAGAATATCATATTGTATGTCTATGTAGACATTGATGTCACCATATGAAAGATTTGATTCCATTCTTTACCTAGAACAAGAAAATAGGGGCGTATCGATTTCCTTTCTTTAGTGATCACTGTTTGAAAATGGCCGACCAATAGCAGACCAGTATTGTAGTCACGCGTTGCATGCAAGCAGTTAGACGGCAATAGTAAAAAGGGGAATTACCTAAAAACGCCAGCAGATGGAGGCAAAACAACACAAATACAGCCAACCCCCTGGGGTCATGACAGTTGTTTTGTCGCAAAATCGGGAAAATGTCATAGAGGAGAGTAAAAAACTTTGAATTCTAGGTCGCAACATGAAAATAACGTAAATACGTTGTAACATGGGGGTCCACTGTCTATAACTACATTGCAACAGTGCTAGATTGGCGTAATACTGGCCAGGAGTGTCACCTGTCCATTCAGGAAAAGAAAAAAAAAGAGAGAGAGATCATTCTTGTCACTGGCAGATAACCTAAGTATTTTACATGACGAAAATTATCGTCGAGTTCATCTTCTCCAGCTCAGCTTCGGACTGGAATCTATAAAAAAAATAAAAGCATTTCTCTTCATGAGCAAAATTCTATCAACTTTTAAGGCAGCAGCCTTGATTTAAATTCTAAATCTGAACATTGTATATATTTTGGTCTTGCATCTTTTCATGCCGCCGCATGAATTATTCATCAAGGCCTTTTCTGCGTCTTTGATGGCAGTCGGAGTGTCAGCCTCTTGCTACCTTTCAATATTTCACCAAAGTTCTTTTGACTCGGCACGTTACTTTCATTCCCGGTCGTTATTTATAACGCTTCCTCGCTCCTGGGCCGCCACTTGAAGTCGACCGGTTCTTCACGATACGCCAGCCAAACCGCTTCGTTCCGTTTGTTCGCCGAGGATAAAGACGACCCGGCCCGCCGCCTCCCTTCTGATTTCTCGTTCTGCCTTTTGGCCACGGCCGGCCGATCGATCGCACTTGAACTCGCGTTTACGGCCCGACAATGCCTTTAATATCCTTTACGGTGAGGGCGACTGATTTACGGCGCAGACTCAGGCATGGTTTATTCGTCAGCCGGCTGGAGCTACGTGAAAAACGCTCGGCGGAAAGGCGCACGTTCCGACATGCTCCATTTCCTTGCGGAAAGGCCGCGCCCGTAGATAAACGCCGTACGAGATGTCTGACGTGCGCTCTCGCAAATTGCGCGCTTCGGCGTCCGTTGTACTACTTGTAAGGCACCCTTGTTATCGGAATTTGGTCATGCGATCGGCCAATCGCTCCTGAAGTGTTTCGCGTTTGTTTTTCGGATGACGTGCAGAAAAGTGGTATTTTCCGCACCATTAATAAAAGTCGTTAATATTCTCAAAAGGATCGACCATGGGCCCTACAATCCAGCGCGCCTTGTGTATACACTGAGTCCAGTATCAGTAAGAAATGTTGGGGAAATTTCGACCCAACTTGAGCTTTTTGATTTGCAAGCCTTTCAATGACTTCAATGACTGGCTTAGACTGGACTCCCATAATGCAAAAGCCTTCTAAAGTAACAATACTCCAATTATGTCATAATAAATATTTCTATTTCAATTTGAAAGATATATAAATATACAGCATAGTTACTTTTGTTTTTACTGCATTTTTACAATTTTTGCATATATATATATATATATATATATATATATATATATATATATATATATATATATATATATATATATATATTTACACACACACACACACACACATATATATATATATATATATATATATATATATATATATATATATATATATATATATATATATATATATATTTACACACACACACAATTTTAGGGGTTGATAGTAAATATATAGTTATATTTGACGATGTTATGACCCTTTCAAAGTCAGGTTAAATGATAATATGGCCAGGCTAGTGGTAAGGTCAATATTTTGGAAAAACACAGACTTTTAAGTACTAAAGAGTGTAGTGTTCCAATTATTCTGTCCAACTCTTGCATTTCCCCAAACCACGGCGAGCCGCAACATAAGGATGAAAAATCCGCATGCGGCTCTGGATCCGCAGGTTGCCGACCCCAGAACTCGATGATGTGCGCCAAGATGGTCGAAACAACCTGACGGCCTAAAAGAAGCCTAATCCCGCAGTCTTATGGCACTGTGTCTTTTTTTTTTAAAAAATCATAAGTAGGCCTGCCACAAATCATCATTAATGCAAAGCAGATCGGGCTGGCATATGGGATCCACGTCTTTGTTTTGGCTTTGGACAGCAACACAAAAGCCGTTGATCACTCGCTGGCACGATACGCGATATATGTCACAGGTTTTGTGCAAAAGGCATGAATGACTCAAGCTCAGCTAAATTGCGCCATGCCGCAGCCAAGTATGAGGAGGAGGCGGCGACGACTCCCAAAATCTAGGCCAGGTCGATTTCAAGCATTGCAGCATTTTTGCCAACTCTTTTAGCCGCCACGCACCCAATCGCCATCCAAGGAAATGCTCACCTGCGACGCCTGATGAGGTCATTCCAGAAATCGGTTCAGTCGACAAGTACCGCCCAGCTTTAGAGAAGCGTGTTCAGTTGAGTGAAGAAACTGGCTTGTTTCCATTCACGACGTGTTAGTGGTGATTTATTGATTTATTTGTAGTCGCTCCCTATCTTAGTCCTGGTTCTTAGTTCTTTTGATCAAATGCATTCTGGGATGCATTTCAAATAACCCATGAATGCAGGCCAAATTTACCTCTTTTCTCTGATTGGTTCTTGGTCAGGAAACGCAAGATAGAAGTTTTTGATTGACTAATTAAAGATTTTTTTTTTTTTGGTAAATTCAACCTCAGCAATACTTTGTTTTACCTGTGGTGTATGTGCCAAATGGAATTTAGGCGAACGTTAATAAAACCGTCTTCTATCGTCGTAGGGCAGGCAGTTATAAATGAGAAGCGACATCCATCAATTGACAGTTATGTAAAGCATGATAATGCCATCCAGTGGACATGATTGTTCATTGCACTCTTGTACCCTGTATTAAACATGATGGTGTATTGAAGCCTAGGATTAAACTCCTTAACTGGCTTTGTTTTCGTGTTACACTTATATTACTGCGTTGTGTTTCAATTGCAGTCTACAGTAACTGTAGAACCACAGATATGGTGTTAACTTAAAGTGTAAATAATAAAACGGATAAAAGAATGAATAAGGGAGCAGACAGAGATATAACAGTGCCTGAGGAATGACGGACCAGAAAAAAAAAGTAATTGTCGCCCTCTAGTGTTGGCGGAAACCCGGGCAAAAATACACAGACAGACTGACCGACCTATGAGTGCAATTTCGCATGCATTAAAAAAAATGACGGACGACGATGGCGAAAAGGGGCTGGGGCTCTGACGAATGTCAGACCAGCAAAAAAAAAAAAAATGTAAGTTGCCCACGTCTGCGAACACGCACGCGCGCTCTGCTGGGAGCTGGCCTGTTTTCGCTTGCGTCCATATTGGCAGCTTGAGAAGACATCAAAACAAGATTGAAAAAGCTTAAAAGGAAATCCAGCGAGGGAAGATATAAACACACATAGCGTTTTTACAATCCTGCCTCCTCTCTGCGCTGGCTTTATGCCTGAGAGATGCTTGCTTTTTTAAGGCTGCGCAGTTTTGGAAAATAATCAAATCGCGTTTTCGGTTTTTGGCCAAGCCTAATATTGCGATTGAGTTTTAAAGCAACACTGAGGAACTTTTCAACTTTCATCAAAAAAGCTCCATAAATCTTCGGATTTAACATTGATTTTGAAGTGGATGGGCCCTGTCGGGTGAAATTTCAGCTCCCTAATGTCTTTTTTGATCTAGTGTTTTTAACCAATTTTGGTTAAATTCTTCCACATCGTTCTCAGAGTATTTTGTCCGAAGGATGGCACACACCTGGTTGCGTGATAACAAAGTATTTGCGCCATGTTGAACTTTGACATGTTGTCACCATCTGGGTGAAATTTCAGCTTCCTGGTGTCCTTTTGAACTTTTATTTTTTGGTCATATTCTTGTACATCATTCTCGCACTATTTTGGCCAAGAGATTGTGCACTTCTGGTAGCGCGATAACAAAATGGCCATGCTCTGTTGAACTTTGACATGTTGTCACCATCTGGGTGAAATTTCAGCTCCCCAGTGTCTTTTTTATTTACCTTTTTTTTTCAGATTCTTACACATCATTCCCACAGTATTTTAGCCAAGGGATAGTGATAGCTAAGTGGCCGTGCCTTATTGAACTTTGACATGTTGCCACCATCGAGGTGAAATTTCAGCTCCCTAATGTTTTTTTTTAACATTCGTGGGTCAAATTCTTCCACATCATTCTTGCAGTATTTTGGTAAGGTATGGCATACTCCTTGTAGTGTGATTCTAGATTGCAGAGAATTAACATGCGTTGAGCATGTTGTCACCCTAGGGATAGCACATTACTAGTAGTGATAACTTAGTGGTCGTGCCATGTTAAACTTTGACATGTTGTCACCATCCGGGTGAAATTTCAGCTCTCTAGTGTCCGATTGAACCTTTTTGAGTCACATTCTTACACATTATTCTTCCAATATATTAGCCAAGGGATAACACACTCCTGGTAGTGTGATAACTCAGTGGCAGTACGTTGTTGCACATGTTGTCACCCTCTGGGTGAAATTTCAGCTCCCTAAGGTCCTTTCGAACGTTTTTGTCATATTCTTCCACATCATTCTCACAGTATTTTAGCCAATTTTAGCCTAACCCTAGTAGTGATGACTACTTGTTAAACTTTGACATGTTTTCAACCTCTGGATGAAATTTCAGCTACCAGTTTTTTTTTTTTAATTTATATTTTTGGGTTGTATTCTTCCACATCACTCTCACAGACTACGTTATGGCACACTCCTGGTTGCGTGATAACGAAGTGCTTGCGCCATGTTGAACTTTGACATGTCACTATCTGGGTGAAATTTCAGCTCCCTGGTGTCCCGTTGAACCTCTTGTTTAGTCATATTCTTACACTTCATTCTCGCAGTATTTTAGCCAAGGGATGGCACACTCCTTTTAGTGCGATAACTAAGTGGCAGTGCCTTGTTGAACATGTTGTCACCTTCTGGGTGAAATTTCAGCTCCCTGGTGTCTTTTTGAACTTTTTTTTTAGTTATACTTTTACACATCATTCTCGCAGTATTTTAGCAATGGGATTGCACATTCCTGGTAGCGATAACGAATCGGTTGTCACGGTTTGACACGTTGTCAACATTGGGGTGAAATTTCAGCTCCCTAGTGTCCTTTTGAACCTTTTTTTGAGGCCACGTGTTACACATCATTGTATGCTATGCGTCTGATGTTGCGGGATCAGCAGGGGGCGCTGCTGCTGCCATGGCGTCCAATTTTCAAGGCCCATTCCAAAGTGCAAATGGGGGCAAAAGTGTATTTGCATGAAGCAGGAGGCGCGGCCTTTGTGCCCGCTGTCTTGGAGCCACATGAAACAGTGTTCCTCTGTCTAATTCTCACAGAACATCCACTATCCTCCCCTCACTCTCCCTCCCCACCCCTCCCCCCCCCCCTTTTTTTTTTCCAACCACAGCCATTTTAAAGACCATTCACGCTGCGCTTTCATCTCCCCGCTGCACACCGTCACTTTTTGTCCGGGGGTCTTGTCCGATTAGGATGAATGTGTTCGGCGAGATGAGCTCAAGTGGACTGCCGCGCTCGTTCTCTCGTTGGGCTCTTCAAAGGAAAATAAGAATACGTCTCTCCATTGATGTTTCATTTTATGAAGCGGCGTCCCGTCTGAGCGATCGACCTTTGCTGTATGGATTTAATGGGCGACCTTTTTCCGCTCGACTAATGAAGAGTCTAATTAGGATCAATAGAGGATGAATAGAACATATCGGCTTGTTTGGTGGAACAATCGAAGGTATTAAGCAGCAATTAGCGAGGCAAATGTCAAAGTACAACGAACCGACTTTCAGGATTGTTAGGTATGGCTTTTGCTTGACCAACTGGTCCCGAAACTTTTTGGGGAAATATAAATGTAGCCTTACTTCGCCCTCGACACCAAAAAAACGCTCGCAGATAACTAATGCGTGTGCACGCGCTTTGAATGCTGTGACAGGAACAGTAAATGATTCTTTTCAAATTAAAAACAAGTGAAGTGTAACATGGAGCAACCTATAGCTAAACTGTTTAAAGTGACTTTTTTGCAAAACATTTTCAGACTAAGTTTTATACAGACGTTTTGCTAGCTTGTTGCGAGCATGACTTACTCGTGATAGAGCCTCGAAAGCTGTGAAAGGAACTGTAAATCTTTTCAAATTAAGAGAAAATTTACTGGTATGGAGCATTTTTTTTTACCCAAAGCCTTTTCTGCCTTCATTTTGTTCAATTTATATAGCTGTCCTGCTAGCTTGCTGCTAGCATGAATTAACCTTGATATAGCATCAAATGCTGTGGAAGGGACAGTAAATGTTTCTTTTCAAATTAAGATCTAATTAATGGGAACAAGTTCTTGCTTAACTGTAATAGTGACTCCTTAGCAAAAAATGATCTGCCTTTATTTTGTTAAGATTTATACCGATGTCTTGCTAGCTTGCTGCCAGCGTGAAATTCATGGTAAAGCACAGATTGCTGTGAAAAAACATTAACCTTTCTTTTCAAATTAAGAGCAAATTAAGTTGGTGCAACTTATTGCTAAAGATTTACGGTAACTCCTTGGCAAAACATTGTTTTGCCTTTATTTTGTTAAGATTTGGTCAGAAGCCATGCTAGCTTGCTGCTAGCATGACTTATTCGCAATGGAGCATTGAATGCAGTGAAAAGAACAGTAAACCTTTCTTTTCAAATTAAGAGCAAATTAGTTGGAACTTGAAGCAACTTATTGCTAAACTGTTATAGTGATCCATGGCAAAACTTTTTCTGCCTTTATTTGGATAGCCAAACATCTGTATAAAGCCTATCTTGCTGCTAGCATGACAAATAATGATAAACTACTAAATGCTGTGAAAATAATAGTAACCTTTCTTTTGAAATTAAGAGCAAATTAAGTCAAACATGGAGCAACCTTTTGCTAACGTGTCATGGTAACTTCTTAGCTAAACATTTTTTGCCTTTATTTTGTACAGAAGTCTTGCTAGCTTGCTTTTCAGCTTGCTACCTTTTCACGATACAACATTGAATGCAGAGACAAGAACAGTAAACCTTTCTTTTCAATTTAAGAGCAAATTAGTTGGAACCCGGATTAACTTATTGATAAACTGTTATAGTGATCCTTGGCAAAACTTTTCTTTTATTTTGTGAATAAGTTTGAAGCAAATATGTTGCTGCTAGCACGACATTCATGGTAAACCACTGGATGCTGTGAAACGCAAATGAACCTTTCTTTTCAAAAGAAGAGCAAATTAAGTGCAACATGGAGCAACTGTCACACTACTGTGACGAATAAAAACAAATGTACGTGTGAGGGCTAGAAATGTTTTCATGTTTTGACATTTGTGAGTATTTGGAGTGAGAAAACTACAAGCGCCCATAACCTGAATTTTTTGGAATACGGTAAACTTGAAATAATATGCTTCATATGAATCATACGGAAGAAGAAAACCCTGCCTCTTGTGCACGCAGGTTTCCTCAGCACCGGCGACCAGTCGGCCAAGGGCAACTACGGCCTCCTGGACCAGATCCAGGCGCTGCGCTGGCTCAACGAAAACATCGGCCACTTCGGCGGCGACCCGGAGCGGATCACCATTTTTGGATCGGGAGCCGGGGCCTCCTGCGTCAACCTCCTCATCCTTTCGCACCACTCGGAGGGTAAAGTCGTCTTCCGCTGAATGTCCACCGCAAGAAAAGGCCGACGAATTAAAATAAATGCAAATTTGCCTGGTACCGTGCGAAACATTAGATGCTCTACTTCAATCGCAAAAAAAAAAAACAAAAAACGAATGTTTCTACCTCATTCCGTTCTTTGGTAATCAGCGTTTGAAAATAGGTACCGTATTTTGGGGGCTATATGCCACCATTTTTTTCTCATGATTTGAGCCCAGCGCGCATTACGTGGCCCGCGTTTCGCTTAATGTTCCCTTGCTCCGCCGCACCGAGAATTTGACCACATCCGTCTGACCTCCTGCTCCCCATTAGCGACCGTACACACACCCAGAGGCTCACCGCGTCGTAGCGCGAGGACCGCCGAGCAATCCGTCTTGTTCTGGAGGCAGATCTGAGCCGTCCCTGACCGCCGGCCAGACGCTCACATGCTTACCAGCTTTCAACCTTTTTCAGCATAAAAAGCAGCCTTCGATTTTTTTATGCCATTAAACACATTCTATTTTACATCCCAATTTTTTGCTGGTCCGTCTGAGCCCCGCCCCCTTTCCCCCACTGTCGGCCCGTCATTTTTTCAAGCCGGGCGAAATTGTAATCGTTGGTCCGTCAGTCTGTCTGTGTAACCCGCCACCATTAGAGGGCAACATTTGACTTTTTTTTTTTCTGGTCCGTCATTCGTCAGGCACCGGTTGCAGTTATTCTTCTTTCTGTACTTACACTTAAAGTTAACACCATGTCTGTGGTTCTACACTTACACTAAAATTAAAACGCATGACAAGAATGTAACATGAAAACAAAGCCAGCTAAGGGTTTTAATCTTAGCCTATAATACACCATAATGCTATCATCATATTATCCCACATTGGAGGAATGCAGAATACGAATGTGAAATTACCAGTTATGTCCACCCGATAGAAATATCATGCTTTACGTTGTCAGTAGATGGATGTCGGTTGTCATTTATAACTGCCTGCCTTACAACTATGGAAGACGGTCTCATCAACATTTGTCTGAATTTCATCTATCACATACGCTACAAAGTATCGCTGAGGTAGAATTTACCCCCCAAAAAAGTCTATAGTAAGGGAATTGAAAAACTTCTATCTTGCATTTCCTGGCCAATCAGAGAAAGCATGCACATTTGTTCTGCATTCCCAGAATGTTCTCATCAGCATCAAAACTGAAACCAGGACTAAGAAAGGGAGCAACTACAAATAAATCTCTGGTAAAGTCAGCTGTGTCATAGTAAATGACAAGTAGTGAATGGACTGGACTGGACTGGACTGGACTGGACTGGACTACGTGTGGTCACTG
This sequence comes from Hippichthys cyanospilos, assembly GCF_059441005.1. Classification (NCBI taxonomy): domain Eukaryota; kingdom Metazoa; phylum Chordata; class Actinopteri; order Syngnathiformes; family Syngnathidae; genus Hippichthys; species Hippichthys cyanospilos. The sequence goes on from NC_142369.1 coordinate 4,527,468, forward strand.
TTGATTCATCAGAGATTCCCCATCCCGAATGCTAACGTATTAACCCACTGTCTCTTTTTCCTAAAAACAAAATGTCTTCATCCACGTCATCACTGCCATCGTCCTCACCTCCATCATCAGTCCCTATGTGTCTTGTCCGCCCCCGGTTTTCTCCGCCAGGGTCGCAGGTAAGGAGTCCGTCATCCATCCGCCATCTCGTGTCCAAAACTGTCGCGAGTCATCGAGGGCTTTTGGATCAAATGGGCGCTGGTTAAACTGGCGTAATTACGGCGACCAAATGAAGGAAGGCGACACAAAAATAGCGTTTGGAAGAACAACCCCCACCTCGCTCTGCTTCGGCGCTTTCTTTTTTCAGGCTTCGGTAATTGATTTCTGAGGGAAAGGGGGCTCTGCAGCTGGGCTTAATAATTTAGCGGCCGGTAGTCAGACGCGGCGAGGCGAGGAGACGAAGAAGAAGAAGAAAAAGAAAGCGTTAGGAAAACGAGCGATGCAGGCAGCCCCCCTAACGAGCCACTCGGGCAGTCGGAGCGACGGAACCGGGGTCGGACAGATTTCGGGAAGAGGAGGGGGACCGCCGCGGTCCCACGCTTCCTTCCGAACCCTCTCGTTAGCGCCCCTTACATTAGAGCTCCCGTCTGCCGGCTTTGGAGAAGATTTTCAAATAAATGCGAGCGGACGGCAAACGGACGACATTCGGGGTGTCTTTTCTTCGCAGGCCTCTTCCACAGGGCCGTAGCCCAAAGCGGAACGGCCATCTCCAGCTGGTCTGTCAACTACCAGCCCCTGAAGTACACCAAGATCCTGGCCCGCAAGGTGGGCTGCACCTACAGCGAGACGGCCGACCTGGTGGACTGCCTGAGGCGCAAGAACTTCAGGGAGCTGGTGGACCAGGACATCCAGCCGGCCCGCTACCACATCGCCTTCGGCCCCGTGGTGGACGGGGACGTGGTGCCCGACGACCCCGAGATCCTCATGCAGCAGGTGATCCATCGCGTCCCGGTGAGCGTCCGTCCTGATGAGGTCCGGAGGGTTTCATTTCCTTCCCGCCCTCCGCCTCTAGGGGGAGTTCCTCAACTACGACATGCTGATTGGTGTCAATCAAGGAGAGGGGCTGAAGTTTGTGGACGACAGCGAGGACAACGACGGCATCTCAGCTGCGGCCTTTGACTATACCATCTCCAACTTTGTTGACAACCTATACGGATACCCTGAGGGTAAGAAAGAGCTTTTTGACGTCCGACAAAATAACCACGGCGCCAACCACCAAAAACTCCCTTCTCCCTTTCCACCGTTCCTTCCAAAATTTTTCCTTCCTCTCGTTTTCTCTCCTTCCTTCACATCCCTTCCTTCTTTTTCTCATTTTCTCCCCGTCCTTCCCTCCTCCCTCCCCTCTCCCTTTCCTTCCTTCCTTCCTTCCTTCCTTCCTTCCTTCCTTCCCTCACATTCATTCCTTCTTTATTTCTTCATTCCTCCCTCCCTGCTCTCTTTCCTTTCCACCCTTCCTTTCTTTTTCCTTCCTCTCCTTTTTCTCCTTCCTACACATCCCTTCTTCTTTTCCTCTCTCCCTTGTTCAATAGTTCCTCTTTTCCTCCCTTTCTTCCTTCACATTCCTCCTTTATTTCTATCTTCCTCCCTCCCTTCTCCCTTTCCACATTTCCTTCCTTTTTCCTTCCTCTCGTTTTCTCTCCTTCTTTCACATCCCTTTCTTTCTTTTTCCTTCCTCTCTTTTTCTCCTTCCTACACATCCCTTCTCCTTTTCCTCTCTCCCTTCTTCAATAGTTCCTCTCTTCCTCCCTTTCTTCCTTCCCCTCATTCCTTCACATCCCTCCTTTATTTCTATCTTTCTCCCTCCCTTCTCCCTTTCCACCTCTCCTTCCTTTTTCCTTCCTCTCGTTTTCTCCTTCCTTCACATCCCTTTCTTCTTTTTTCTCATTTTCTCTCCTTCCTTCCCTCCTTCTTCTACCCCCATTTCCCTTCCTTTTTTCTCATTTTCTCTCCTTTCTTCCCTCCTTCTCCTCTCCCTTTCCTTCCTTCCTTCCCTCCCTCCCTCACATTCATTCCTCCTTTATTTTTCATTCCTTCCTCCCTGCTCTCTTTCCTTTCCACCCTTCCTTCCTTTTTCCTTCCTCTCCTTTTTTCTCCTTCCTACACATTCCTTTCTTCACATCCCTTTCTTCTCTTTTTTTCTCTCTTTTCTTCCCTTTGCCTCTCCCTTTCCTTCCTTCCTTCCTTTATTCCTTCCTTCCTTCCTTCCTTCCTTCCTTCCTTCCTTCCTTCCTTCCCTCCCTCACATTCATTCCTCCTTTATTTTTCATTCCTCCCTCCCTGCCCTCTTTCCTTTCCACCCTTCCTTCCTTTTTCCTTCCTCTCCTTTTTTCTCCTTCCTACACATTCCTTTCTTCACATCCCTTCCTTCCCTTTTTTTCTCCTTTTCTCTCCTTTCTTCCTACCTTCCTTCCTTCCTCCCTTCCTTAACCCGTTGACAATGGCGTTCTAACGGATCCGATTGCAGACAAAGAAAGGCCTGGGTCAAATCAGCAAACCCGATTGGATAATCACTCTCTTCCCTTTCTCCCTTATCGTCCAGGCAAAGACATCCTGAGGGAGACCATAAAATTCATGTACACCGACTGGGCAGACCGGGACAACGGCGACATGCGGCGCAAAACCTTGCTAGCGCTGTTTACAGACCACCAGTGGGTGGCGCCGGCGGTGGCCACCGCCAAGCTCCACGCCGAGTTCCAGTCGCCCGTTTACTTTTACACCTTCTACCACCACTGTCAGACGGAGACGCGGCCCGAGTGGGCCGACGCCGCCCACGGGGACGAGATCCCCTACGTTTTCGGGGTGCCCATGATCGGCGCCACCGATTTGTTCCCGTGCAACTTCTCCAAGAACGACGTGATGCTCAGCGCTGTCGTCATGACCTACTGGACCAACTTCGCCAAGACCGGGTGAGCGTTGTTGCTTTTCAAATTCTCGTGCCGTCGGCCAACTTTACAGTAAAATTTCACCTTTACTCGGTCGCCCAGATCATTCATTCGTTCCTAAAAAAAGATTCAATCCTCGGTCGTTTTTATTTCTTTCTTTTTTTTTTATTGTTTGTCTAATAGAGGGTCTAGAAACGGGAACGTTTTTTGTGCTGTTTTAAGTAATTAAGTACTAAAGGCAATTTCCTAAAGTACTTTTGATAATTAAGTACAGAAGTAATGGATTGCTTTAGTAGATAAGAAAATGCAAAATCTTAAAAGGAGCTTACATTTTTGGTACACAAGATTTTTTTTATTAAATAATACTATAAGCTCCTTGTAATTTCTTCAAATTGACTTTTTGCAGCACACAAGCTGACCTTTTCATGCAATGCCAGGGGGGTATTTTCAGTTGTTTTTTCGTTTGTTTGTTTTTTAAGAGTCCAGACATTCGGTCCCAGGTTAAATTGAATGTCTAGAATCGTTAAAAAAAAAACAAAAAAAAACATGGAAATACATCCCTGGCATTGAATGAAAATTTTGCCTTGTGCGCCACAAAAAGTCAATTTGAAGAAATTACAAGGAGTTTACAAGAAAGAAAAAGGGGCTTACAACATTATTTATCGTAAAAAAAATTACGTTTATATTTACGTAATATTTAGATTTTTCTTATGAACTCATTGAATGCCAGGGATGTATATTCCTTTTTTTTTTTTTTTGAGAGTCTCTAGAAATTCAACCCCTGGTTGACTTGAACGTCTGGATTAAAAAATAAAAAAAACACGGAAATACGTCCCTCGCATTGAATAAAAATTTCGGTTTTATTCATCATCTAAGAGGAAAAAAATATATACCGCGTAGCAAAATTTGAAGGTCACTTCAAAATGTAGCATTTTCTAAAGACCTCATTCAATGCCAGGGATGTATTTTCGCATTTGTTTTTTTCAAGTCCAGACATTCAATCCCAGATTGTATGACTTGAAGTTCTAAGAAGCAGCGGGCGGCGTGACCTTGACATTGTCTCTCCGGCAGGGATCCCAACTTGCCGGTCCCCCAGGACACCAAATTCATCCACACCAAGCCCAACCGCTTCGAAGAAGTCATCTGGACCAAGTTCAACTCCAAGGACAAGCAGTACCTCCACATCGGCCTGAAACCTCGCGTCAGAGACAACTACCGGGCCAACAAGGTGGCCTTCTGGTTGGAGCTGGTCCCCCACCTCCACAATCTGCACGAAGAGCTCTTTTCCACCACCACCCGCTCGCCCCCCGGCCTGGGCCCGGGCCCCGGCACGCCCAGGACCCGGACCGCGGGCCCGCGCACCACCCACCGCCCCTACCCGACCTTCTCGTACGACCCGGAGCCGGACGGCTCGGAGCGCCCGCCCCCCGTGCTTTTCCCCGGCGACACCCGCGACTACTCCACGGAGCTGAGCGTGACGGTGGCGGTGGGGGCGTCCCTCCTCTTCCTCAACATCCTGGCCTTCGCCGCCCTCTACTACAAGCGCGACAAGAGGCACGAGATGCGGCGCCACCGGCTCTCGCCCCAGCGGGGCGGCCCCGCCAACGACCTGGCCCACAGCCAGGAGGAGGAGATCATGTCCCTGCAGATGAAGCATTCCGAGCACGACGCTCACCACGACATGGAGCCCCTGCGGCCCCACGACATCCTGCGGCCCGCCTGCCCGCCCGACTACACTCTGGCGCTGCGCCGGGCCCCGGACGACGTGCCGCTCATGACGCCCAACACCATCACCATGATCCCCAGCACCATCACCAGCATGCAGCCCCTCCACGCCTTCAACACCTTCCCCGGCACCGGCCACAACAACACTCTACCCCACCCCCACTCCACCACCAGGGTATAGTAGGCGCTGAGCACCGCCTGGGGACTGGGACCTCCGGATCCGTGCTTCAGGGACTCTCTGAGAACATCCCCGCCGCCTCCATCCGAACGCTGTAAGGGAAACGGTAATTCCTCCGAAAGTGTTTTTTTTTTTTTTTTTTTTTGCTTGGGTTGAGGCCACCTCCAACATTGAATAAATAACACACAAAGAAGGAAGGCAAGGGGCTTGGGATTGTTTTTACTCGCGAGGAGAACGGACAGAGATGTGCACAGTGCGCACATCTCCTACCGCTACGGATACACCCCCCCCCCTCCCCTTTATTCATTTTGGGTTGGCCCTAGTTCCGAAGCCGTCGAGGCCCCTAGGAAACGGTTTTCTCCGAAAGCGTCGGGACATTTTTCCACGGCCCCTTGACGGGAACGCTCGCTTTTTTGTTTTGTTTCCGAGGTATGACGGCGTCGCCTACTGTTCCGCACCCATCCGTGTCATTCCCCTTTTCTACACGTGTGTAGCGTAACCCTGCTTTTTCCGGAGCCTTTTTCCGGTGTTTGTAAAGGGATCGGGCTCAGCTATCTTCGACTTTGATTCGACCAGCATTCTCGGTGCCAAGTTCGTGTTTGCGTTTTTCGTGAAGGGCAAAACAAAAAAAAACAACAAAAAAAATGGAATATTTATTGTCCACTAACAAATGTGTTCTCATGACAAAGTGCCAAACTGGCCCTTGATTGTGCTTTTCGTTTCTTTCACTGCTTGTCTCTTGTTCTGTTTTTTTTTGTTTGTTTGTTTTTTTTACGTGCGACGGCATTTTTGTTCGGTTGAAAATGTAGATATAGAGAAAGTATATATCAAAATATAGCGTTGTATACGTGTACAAAGGAGAAAGTCTATCATTGGGTATTTTACGATTGGGGATCTATGCATGAATTCGGTTTTTTGTTTTTTTTGGAGGGGGGGGGGCAGGATTTGCGGCCATCTGCGTTCCACTTTTTGGCTCATACGTTCGTTGTTTGCGTCAAGTGTGCGAGGTCCAATCCAAAGAGTGTGTGGAATAGCGTCATGTGCGTGTGTGTGTGTGTGTGTGTGTGTGTGTGGACATTTCCATCTGATTTCATGACAGTTTGTCGCTTCTATTTCTATACTGTCAAGTTAAGACTTAAAATGGCGACTTGAAGCACACAAGTGGGTCGGCCCGCTGGGTCTTTCGGACTCGGATGTCCCTTTCACATGATTGCAAATGGCGTTCGTTTGCATCATCATCAGCTGATTGGAATCAGGGGAAAAATAGAGGGTTTTATTTTAGTTACTTTATTTTTGGAGGGATTTCCAACACTAATTTCCTTTCAAACCGATACCAGTACGAGTACTCAACTCACTGATACCAAGCACCGATACCAAAAGTACTTTTGATGCATAAAATTTTCATAAAATCCAATGTCAAACAAGTTTAAAAATAGATATATCCCAATATGGCAATTTTTCTTAAGGGCAATATTCTATTCTGTTTTTTGAGGCTACTTAAGTACCTCAGGTAATTGATTTTTCTATTATTATTATTATTTAAGGACTAAAGTAATCAATTACTGTCTTTACTAAAATACTCCAGCAAATTATTCCCTTAATACGTCATTCAAATAGTTCTATGCATATATATTAAAAATATGTACTTTTTTTAATGCAATGAGTTCATGTGGAAAGCGCAGACTTTCAGTGTGTACAAATTGAAGAGTTTTTGTGGCAATACGCCACGATAACCTAACCCCCCCCCATTAAATATGATTTAAAATCATGTGAAATCGGTCCGTGGATCAACCGATACTGAACCGCATGGGCCGCACCCGCGGGACTGATTTAATTTGTCCTTTTAACAGTTCATTCAGCTGCGCTTTGATTGACTTGATCTTTGTGTTTTGGCGCCGCCTCTGGCCGCTCTTGATATTACATTTTGTAGCGAGGAAGCGCAAGCTTCGCGGACCCCTCATTTAAATATTTTATTTTATTTTAACCACTGCTTCACTCGCCATATAAAAACAAATCTCATGTTGAGTTTTTTTGTTGTTGTTTTTTTTTTTACTTTACCAATTATGAGATGGGAGAAAAAAATGTGATCGGGACATCCCCGCTCGTCACCCTTGGAATAGTTGTCCCCGATTTGCGTTTGTCGCCGATGCTGTCTTGCCGCTAGCTTTCAGCCGGTTTCTTTCATCGCTCCTTCGTTGTATTGCCATCTGCGGGGGGGTGCGGCCACCTCCCAATGTCGAGAGTTTTGCCAGCAGAGACAGGAGGACAACGTAGAAGATGATGGAGTTCCCGCCAGGAAAAAAAGCAACTTTGGGGGAACGCCTCAAAGGACAAAAGTGGAGCTGACATTTGCAGGCATGGCCAGCTTTGAATCTTCTCTCTTTGTCCCACGGAGGACGTCCCATCCGCACTTTTGTAGCCCTGTGAGGTTATCGAGGGGGAGGAGCCATGAGGCGAAGGAACCACATGTGACACTACCTGAAGCGGAATACCGCCAGCGCGGTCTTCTTTTTTTTTCCTTGTCCGTTTTATAAACTGCCACTGGAAGAGGATTTGGAAAAATGGATGCGAGATGGCCCAAGGACTTCCACGCACATGAACCTGCAAACCAATCAAAAAGTGTACATTTTTAAGTGTAAGAATCAAGCAGATAAAATATTTGTAAATATTACGTTTTTTTCCTTTTTTTTTTGGGGGGGGGGGGTGGATGAACTAAACGCCCCGATTTTGCGATGACCCATGACAACAGGTGCAGTTTGCGGGTGGCCATGTTGATTTTGTTTTGTCATGTTCTCATCACGCACGTGGACATTCTGTAGCATTGAGACACTGTAGCAGAAATTCGTCGTGATGGTTTTGAAATAAATGCGACTAAGTTCCAAAAAGAAAATCAAAAATTGTGCCAATGACTGCGCTGATATTAAGCATTAAAACTCACGATGACTTAATCTCATCGTGGGGATTTTTAGTCTTGTCGTGATAACTAAATCTCGCGATGACTTTCAATTTTGTCATGATGATTTATAATCTCATCACGGTGACTTTTAATCTCGCCATGATGACTTTCAAACTCGCCATGATGACCTTCAATCTTGTCATGATTACTCCTAATCTCGTCACGATGCTTTCTAATCTCGTCGTGATGATTTTTAATCTCAGCACGATGACTTTAAAAATCCTGCCAGTATGATTTAACTCTTTCGTCGTTAGGAGTTTACTTCTCACCACGATGACTTTAATCTCATGATGGTGACTTTTAACCTCGCCATGATGACTTTCAATCTTGTCATGACGTTATTTAATCTCGCGATGATAACTTTTATTTTTGTCATGATGACCTAAAATCCTACCAGTATGACTTACTCTTTCATCATGATGACTTTAGTTCTCGCCATGCTGATTTTTAATCTAATCATGATACCTTTAGATCTCGTCATGATGACATTTAACATCATTTACGCTAGCGAAAAAATAACAAACAAAATAGGACAATTGAACGGCGATATGGCCACATTTGAGGTCATCTCGGCGAGATCTAAAGTCATCATGATGACTTTCAATCTTGTCGTGACGTTATTTAATCTCGCCATGATAACTTTTAATATTGTCGTGATGACCTAAAATCCTACCAGTATGACTTACTCGTTCATCGTGATGACTTTAGTTCTCGCCATGCTGATTTTTAATCTAATCATGATACCTTTAGATCTCATCATGATGACTTTTAACATCATGTATGCTAGCGAAAAACTAACAAACAAAAAATAAGACAACTGAAAGACAATACGGCTACATTTCGACGAAATCTTAAATCATCATGGTGAGATTGAAAATCCTCATGAAACGATTAAGGTTAGCCTTGCTTTTGTGCGACGAGGCCCTCGGTTAGCTCGCTCCACATGTAGCCATGTTTACATGAAGCCACTTCAATGTGGCGACATGAGGGCTTTGATACCATAAGATGCCTCGCACACACACGCACACACACACACACACACAACTATGATCTTAGAGTTATTACGATGCCGTCCGCACACTGTGTTGCCTGTGTTGTTAATTCTGGAATGAAAAGTCAAACAAATTCATCTGTTGGAATTGAATGGCACATTCAAACACACAACACACGTGCATCAAATCCTTGCTCGCATTCCCAAGCAAAGTTGCACCTGTTGTCTACTTTTTTTTATTATTATTATTTTATTGGAACCCCAAGATTTGAGAAGAAATTTGTTAGTGGCATTTTGAAAAAAAAAAAAGGTGCTAAAAAAGTAGAGAAAAACTATTAAGGTGATGATTTTCTGTTTACTTTAGAAGTTATTATCCACTGTATGCTGTGATACTGATCTGGGAAACATTAAAGACATTCATAGCCAGTGTGTACCTGCCGTCTTCATTGAAAATGCTATCCGATTAATGATATTAACGTTAATAAACCTTCTGAAGTGCAATCATTTATAGATATCACAACTCGTCTCCCTGCCAATTGTTTGACGTATCGGTAACCACAAGATGGCGCCAGACCCCGCTGTTTCAACCACAACCTGATATTTGGGTGGTGGTGTGGCGGTGACTATCGAAGTTTACGTTTCACATTATCGATACACATGATCGTGGTTCATTCTGTATTTTAAACATTTTATGTATACGTATGCTTTTCATTTTTTATGTTTCGACTATTTATTTTTTTGTCAAATCTAACGAATAGGTTCCCCTGCTTGTGGCGCAATCTGTAAAGTTATATGCTGTTCGAGCGCTTGTTTTGAATTTATTTAGGGTTTTTTTTCACGGTTTTATTGCTGATCCAGTCACTCTTTAAGAGTTTCGGTGAACTGTAAAACGATTTTTGTCATGTAAAAATGAAAAAGTGACTGATGATTCTATTTCCGGGTCACGGCCGGATACTTCGTGGTAAAATGCCGATATGGCAACAAATCAAATGTTAATCCTGTTTTTATGACTATTATTATCCGCCGCAGATGAGAATTCCGGTAAGACGTCTTTGGTTTGAGTATTTTTTTCTTCTTATTTACACAGTTTTGAATAAATCACAATAAACATTCCTTGTCAATACAACGGAGAACAACGCAACAGAACATAAAACAATAACACAAATACGTATAAACAATAACACAAATACGTACAAACAACCAGACATTCCAAATAATCATGGTATCCATACATTGAAAGAATATTATTGCCACACTTCAAACAAATTAGAATAAATATCCAGAATCATTTTTCCTTTCCTACTGTTTACAAACTTAAGAAAATGAAAATACACATGAATATTAGTTTTGAATATTTTAATACATGGAGTGAAATTAAGAACAAAATAGCTTTATGAATGTTAAATTTCCCAAATCAAATAAAAAAGGCAACTAATATTGCTGATGTCATTGGGTTTGAAATGTGTAATATACTTTTATCTTGAAATTTAATTTTGTGATGTCCTCTGTTTTCCAATCACTTCAGGAAACAGACATTTATTGACATTAGATGAGCGCTATAAGAGCTACTTCCGGTTTTGTTCTACTTCCGGATCACAGCTACAACCGCTTGTCTCAAGATGCAACTGTGCTGAGCGGCGTGAAACGCGAAGATATTCAACAATTATCAGCCTGGGGTAAGTGCTATCGCGTTGGAATTGTAATGTAATGTGAATCCGACAACGAAAATGCGTTTAATCGCGGCAGTTAGCCTATTTTTCACCCAACGCTACGATGTGCGTCGCTCGTGACGTCACGCAAACGGGGCCCCAGTGGAATTGAGTCGATTTTGTTCCGACGCAGACGTTCGATCGGGACATGAGCGAACCTCGCAATCCGCGAACGTCGTCGTCGTCGTCCGCCGCCGACATCGACCCGGTGGAGTACACCCTCCGCAAGCGGCTTCCCCGCAAGCTGCCCAAGAGGCGCAACGACGTCTACGTCAACATGAAGACCGACTTCCGGGCGCAGTTGGCGCGCTGCCAGAAGCTGCTGGACGCCGGCAGCGGCCACCGCGAGATCTTCGTGCACGGCTTGGGCCTGGCCATCAACCGGGCCATCAACATCGCGCTGCAGCTGCAGGCCGGCAGCCAGGGGGCGCTGCAGCTGGCCGCCAACACCTCCACGGTGGAGCTGGTGGACGACCTGGAGCCCGAGGACCCCGACGAGGCCGCCGAGCCCATGACGCGAACGCGCAACAACTCGGCTATCCACATCAAAGTTTTTTACCCCGACCCCCAGTGAAGCCTCCGTCTTTCTGCCTCATTTATTCGCGGGACTGAATTGGCGGGCGGAAGGCTACTTCTGCCTCACCGAAATATATCAGTCGAGTCATCCTTGTGCGGTGTTTTGTCCCGATCTTTTCGAAGATAAAGCTTTCAAAGAAAACACTAAGGAGCTGAAATTTCACCCAAATGGTGACAACGTCGTCGTTAGTTATCACACCGCCAGAAGTGTGACATCCTTTGGCTGAAATACTGCGAGATTGATGTGGAAGAAAATCAACTGGTTAAATATGAGTATTATGCCTGTTAAAATATATATTTTAGGGAGGGGTCATTTTCTTGCCACATTCTTGCAGTATTTCCACCGCTGCATTTGGGTGAAATTTCAGCATTCCTGTCTCCTCTTTCAATACTTTTCCTAAGGTCAAAAGTCTTTGAAGTGAAAATGAAACGATTGGACAAAACACTGTACAAAAACATTAGAAGTTTTAACATAATTTCACCGTTCTCTCGTGTCCTGATAAGATGTTGTGATACTTAGCTATTTTTGCCTTTTTTAAGCACAGATTGCTTGCCAAATGCAGCTACAGTAGCGCTTTAAATTAAGAGGACGTTTTGCTGCGTGGTGTGGCAGCATTCTAAGTTTTGCATGCTTGCCAAATACAGCGAGTGTCCTTTTAATTTTGCACCCAGTGTTGTTGTTGTTGCGTTGCATGTCCACCAGGTGTCAGGAGTTGATTGGTTTCACATAACAGTTTTTCATCAAGTTCCGAACATTTGCTCGATGTCTTGTGTCTGTAAACTACAAATAAATTGAGCTTGTAAGACAACAATTTCACTTGTATTCTTCAACTTTGCAATAGTACACTTACGGACGCGTACTTCGTTCACTTGGGAAAAATGTGTGTGTGTTTAAGGGAATTGTTAAAAACTGGAAAAATAGAAAAAAAAGATAAAGAACAAAAGTTATCTGAAAAACGTAAAACTTGGAAAAAAAACGCTAAAAAAATAGCTCTTCAAAAACAAAAAATGAAGAGAAATGATTGAAACCCCAAAAACTGAGGAGGTTAAAAAACGTTTGTCTGCCATTAAACAAAATCCCGGCAAATGCTTTTTTTCAATCCCCCAAAAAATCGAAATGACTTCTTCAAAAACTAAAAGCCCCCCCCCCAATAAATGAAAAGAACTACAGCAAAAACTTATAAGAATTGTTGAAAAAAAAAAAATCCAAAAGCTAAAAAGAGCTGTCTTCAAACATAAGAAAATTAAAAAAATATATATATTCTTGTAGGTTTTTATTCTAATTTTATTCAACATTTTCATTATATATATATATATATATATATATATTCAACTGAAAATGATCCAAATAAAATGCATGAAACAGAGAAAATATGAATTTGAAAAACAAACTAAAGCTCCAAAAAAAAAAGAAAAGCTAGGGGTGGAAAAAACAAAGCATCCACAAAACTGGAAAACAAATTCCCCGCTAACAGGAAAGCATGAAAACCGAAAAGCGTGCTTGCATGTGATTTTCTTTTTCCCAAGTGAACGAAAGCCGCTTTTCTCATGCCCCGACGCGGAAGCGTCAACTTGTTTTGAGCTCCCGTTTGTTGACTTGCCAGCAGGAAAGACGAGGGACACGCGTCTTGTTTCTGTCCTTTCTTTATCCGAGAATAATATTTTGCATTTAAATAGCAACTTGTACAGTGATTGGACTGGTGTGATGTGAAAACAGGAAAGGGGAACAAGTGCAAACATCCTCCCAAAGCATCTTGCCCAAAAACAAGGAAGAATAAAATGGACCGGTTTGGGAATTGCTGAACTGGCGTCGGGTCCGCGCGGATTCCGGGGACGGGACCGCTTTCCCGTCGGCCGTTAGCTTGCAGGATGTTTTTGTTTCTTTTAGCAAGCTATCACCGCGCGGGGGCTCGGCTTGATTGTTTTTTGGGGCGGATAATGACGAAGCAGCTCCACGGTTCTCATGTCCTCGTGACCTTTCGGCCCGCAAATTGAGAAAAAATACAAAGCTTCAAAAGTAGAAAATCGGTATAAATAGTCAATGTTTACAAAAATAGGCAAGAGTAAAAACACAAGACGGCAAAAGTGTGAAGGCCCTCGTTCACCTTTTTCGGGGTCATCCATCATTCTCCGGGTCCCCCTTTTTTTTTTTTTTTTTTCCACTTTCAAAAAGGTTCAGGGACGCACGTGCGGTCCCAACTGGCACAAGGGCCGTGCGTCTTCCATTTTTCTCTCAGCGTGTGTCCACGAGGACATTTCAAGGTGCGATTCTTTCACTTAGTTTAAAAAAAACGAAAAAAAAAACAAAAAAAGAAAAGATGGTAGTGGCAGTTTGCTTCATTTTTCGGTCTTCTTCATTCCACACCACTTGTAGCAGCTAGCAAGTAGGTCATTAGTGTCGCCTAGCCGGGCCAAAGCGGCTAAAGCTTGGAGATGGGGGGCGGGGGCGAGGGGGGGGGGGTGTTTGGGGTTGCGGGGGCATCAGCTGACGTCTTGCTGACAGGCCTGCGCGTCGCTGAGGAGCAGGCGAACTTTGCCCCGCAGGAAGTTGACGTGCACTTGGAGCAGGTCAGCAGCCGTGGTGGCACGCCAGGTGCTCCCCGGGCCCGTCGAGCTCTCCGGAGCCGTGTATTCCTTCAAAGAGGCAACCCAAAAAGAAACAACGCTTTCAAAATGACTTTTGTCAAAGTTAAATACAACTGAACTCCTGGTTGTTGTTTTTTTTGGCAGAAGTTGGCGTTTATGTAATTTCCCATGTATTGTGTGCATTTTTAAAATTTATTTATTTATTTTTTGCTCGAGGAGTATTTCGGCCATTTTTTAGTCATTGTTTTCCCCCCGCATCATTTTCGCAGCATTTTAGTCAAAGTTATTATATGTAATGTCTATTTTGATCATTTTTGGATCATTTTCTACCACATCATTCTAATAGAATTTTAGCCAAGGGATGGGACACTCTTAGTTGCGTGATAACTAAGTGGTCGTGCCTTTTTAACTTTGACAGGGTGGCACCATCTGGGTGAAATTTCAGCTCCCTTTTTTTTTTAATTCTTCCACACCAGGAGATGGCACACCCCTGCTAGAGTGATAACTAAGTGGTCATTCCATGTTGAACTTTGACAGGTTGTCACAATCTGGGTGAAATGTCACCCCCCTAGTACCTGTTTTTGACCATTTTAGGTCATTTTTTTCACATTTTTGGGCCATATTCTTCCACATCATTCTCGCAATATTTTAGCTAATTGATGCCACACTCCTGGCAGAGTGATAACTAAATGGTCATACCATGTTGAACTTTGACATGTTGTCATCAACTAGGTGAAATTTCAGCTCTCTAGTGTTTGACCATTTTGGGGTAATTTTCTTTCACATTGTTCTCTGAGTATTTTAGCCAAATAAGTAGCACATTTTTGGTAACGTGGTAACTAAGTGGTCATGCCATGTTGAACTTTGACAGGTTGTCACAATCTGGGTGAAATTTCACCCCCTTAGTATCTGTTTTGACCATTTTTGGGTAATTTTGTTCACATTTTTGGGCCATATTCTTCCACATCATTCTCGCAGTTATTTTAGATAATTGATGCCACACTCCTGGCAGAGTGATAACTAAGTGGTCTTGCCATGTCGAACTTTGACATGTTGTCGCCCTTTGGGTGAAATTTCAGCTTCCTAGTGTCCTTTTGAACCATTTTGGGTCTGATTTTTCCCACATCATTCTCATAGTGTTTTAGCCAAGGAATAGCACACTACTGGTTGTGTGGTAATTTAGTGGTTGTGCCTTGTTAAACTTTGACACAATGTCACCATCTTGGTGAAATTTCAGCTCCCTCACGTCTTCTTTCAATGCCTATCATGTAAAGATCAAAGGATCGACCCAAATACTGCACAAGGGTTAATTAAAAAAAATAATAATTGAATCAGAAATAGCACTGTACATTGGCATAACGAGACAATGATGCCATCTACTGGTGATTGTGCATCAATAAAGTTTTTAAATGACAGTTTTGTTACAGTTGTGATCACCTGTGGGCAAACTCAAATACGGAGCGAGTTTGTGCAGCTAAAACTGCTTCCACGATAGTGTGGGAATCGGAGAGCATTTATCAGGTCAAAGGTCAGTGGTTTTGGTGTTTTCCTGGCTTCTTGCACCTCATCCAAGCAAGCCTCCGCGGACCTGCTTTTGTTTGTTCCCTGGGGCGCAGTCATGCCTTCCCCAGACTTTTCCCACAAAGCGCACGGTTGTCCAAAATGTCTCGGTAAGTTGAAGGACCCAAATAAAACCGCCGCAAATTTGACGCCGTGAGGTTGGGGCCTCGCTTGTCCAGCCGACGGGAATGGAGAATGAAAGCGCTTTCAGGCGTGGTTGAAGGGCAACGTGTGATCAAAGAGCAGACCGGCTTGGCTCTTGTTTGAAGACACAAAACAAGCTCACTGTTTGACAAAAATGGAAGCGGTCAGCATGCTGATCCTTATTTGGATCAGTGATACTTTGACTATTGCTTCTCAAAAGGGGTGAGAAGTGTGTGTGTGTGTGGGGGGGGGGCACTGTATTTTTTTTTAAGCAAATTAATCGGAACATGTATTGCTAACGTATTGTTATGTTTTATAGTGAATGGATCTTTAATCTGTATATTCTTTTAAGGGTGCAATGTTGAATTTGTTCATTGAAAACTATCAAGTAATGATTATTTTTAGAAATTGTTTCAAAGATGACGAATCATTTTTCAACATATATATTATTTTGATAGAGATTTTACATTCTCTATGAAAATATCGTATAAGATGAAAAAACATTCATTTCGTTGAATTTTAATAAATAAATATATATATATATATATATATATATATATATATATATATATATATATATATGTATATATATATATATATATATATATATATATATATATATATATATATATATATATATATATATGTATATATATGTATATAATGAAATCTACAAGATTCATTTAAAATAATTATTGATTACTTGAATCTGAATTTGAAGAATTTTTTTTCATCATATATAATGTTTTCATATATATATATATATATATATATATATATATATATATATATATATATATATATATATATATATATATATATATATAGAGAGAGAGAGAGAGAGAGAGAGAGAGAGAGAGAGAGATAGATATAGATAGATAGATAGATATATGATGAAAAAATGATTTGATTTGTTACAATTTAAACAAGACCGAAGTTTACAATAATTATTGATTACTTGGATCTGAATTCAGAATTTTTTTTAATCAAATACATAATATTTTCATATATATAGATCTATGGGGGGCCCTCTGCAAAATAATTGCGAAGCACAGGTGGAACAAGATGGGCGGCTTTATCATTGTTCTTAAAAGGCTTGTAATGTTAGAAACGCTTTGTTTTGAGCAGTAGTTTGAGTAGTTTTTCCGCGTGAACGCCATTGCAGGTTGTTCTTCGGAAGAACCGAAGCAGCTGGGGAGGAACCAGTATACGGTGACCGCGTGGTGCCGACTCACCGGAATGTTAAGGCTGCGCAGGACACCGTTGATGCTCAGCACGTTCCTCAGCAGGTTGTCGATATGTCCGTGCAGCGCCGCGTTGGTGACGGAGCTCCGCAGCAAGCCCAGGGCCTGCTGCAGAAGCCGCAGGCCGCACTGCACCTCCTGGGCCTTCTCCAGGGCCTAGTCCACACGCGCAAGCCCCAACGTTAAGAACGGGTAAGCAATCGACAGAACTAAAAAAAGAAAAAAAAAATGGCGGCGGCGGATCTCTTACGTTTTTGCTCTCCCAGACCTCAAAGTCTACTCTGCTTTGGGGAACGCTGACAGAGTGGGACAGGGTGCATCCGTCCCGACATGACTTCTGAGGAGACACGTTGAGGTTGAGTTGGATGGACGCAAAGGCCGTACGGCCATCACGGCGGGCTCACCATGGCGATTTCGGCGTCTTGCGCTTCCTTGATGAAATGGTTGAGGACCCTCAGGTCGCAGATGGGCCTCAGTGGGGATGCGAGGCTTGGACAGGTCCACTCCAATACCAGCAACAGCAAGGCAAGTAGTCCTGCAAGAAAATCTTCTGCTAAGTTCCAACCCCGTGTTGATATCAGATGATAACCGCAAAAAAAAAAAAAACAACAAAAAAAACTCTATTGGATTTTATTGGTCAACATTCTGCTCAAGTTGACCAGTCTGCACCGTGTTCTTTTGTATATAATAGAGAAACAAGTACCGTATTTTCCGCACTATAAGGCGCACCTAAAAGCCTTTTTTAAAAACAAAAAAAAAAGCTGATGGTGCGCCTTATTATCAGGTGCGCCTTATATATGGCTCAATATTGAGATTGGGATTCGTAGACGGGGAATGAAGTGATAAAGTAAGCTTTACCTGTTTCTTTTGTGTGTTTACGGTTGAACAAGGTTGCTCATAGAATTATTATTAAGAGTTATTATTTGAGTTATTATTGTTATTACTTTGAGTATTACTATATTGTGATTGAAAAAGTTTTATATAAGCCTTATAATCCGGTGCGCCTTATATATGGACAAAGTTTAATAATATGTAATTAATTGTGTGCCTTATAATCCGGTGCGCTTTATAAATGGAAAAGGTTCAAAAATATGTCATTAATTGAGGGTGCGCCTTGTAATCCAGTGCGCCTTATATATGGACAAAGTTTTAAAATGTGGCATTAATTGAGGGTGCGCCTTATAGTGCGGGAAATATGGTAAAATTCAAGTTTAAGTCAATAAATCTGTACTATATGTCAATCTATGTAATATGCAAAAACTAGTCAACTTCATCCTCGAGTCGATAAAATGCACTAGATATCCGTCTGTATAAAAAAAAAGAAACTAATCAACTTCAACCTCGAGTCGACGAATCTGCACTAGATGTCCATCTGTATAAAATACAGAAACTAGTCACCTTCAGGATCCATTCAATTAGTCAGTAGTACCATAGTCAATCCATGTAATTATGAAATTACTTCTGGAACAAATTAATTTTGGAAGTAGAAGTACCACTGTATCTACATATTGCCATCCGTGAAATGTGCAGCATTGAATAGCTGTTAATATTTTGTTTGTTTGTTTTTTTTAAACAAAATGAAAATATTATATATATATATATATATATATATATATATATATATATATATATATATATATATATATATATATATATATATATATATATATATTTATGTATATATGAATTTTTTATATATATTTTTTTTATATTTTTATATTTAAATATTTTTATATATATATAAAATGTATATATATATATATATATATATATATATATATATATATATATATATATTTAAATAAATTGTCCTGTATGACCTCTGTGACCCGTTTTGTCGGATGCCCCCAATAATTGCACTCTAGGCAAATTGCGCCGCACGTCATCGGGACTTAATGCGGCCTTCATCTGATGATCGCGCGTACGGTCCCGCCCTGCGTCACACTGGGGCCGCCGTGAAAGAGCGCATTGAGCTCGAGGTGCACAGGGGCCAGGCGGCGTGCCCACATGACGAGACAACAGGAGATGCGCTCTTGTTTGCCAAGCACACCCGCTGAACCCGACTCCAATCAACACCGTGCTTTAGCGGCACCGTGCAAAACGGCCAGAGACCAACCGCCGCAACTACAACCCAACCATTGGTCCGATTCCAATCACCTTGACAAAATTGGGCAAAAAAATTCGCAAGGTTAGCCGCGTGCTGCGCCACGTTTGAGTTAGCATGTAGCGTAAGCCGACACTGCGGAACAATAAACAGAAGGTGTCTCACATGATGGAATGTGCTTCATCAAAACTGCTCTGTTTGGGTTCACAAATCATCACGTGAGGACATCGTGCACAAGGCTTTAATGAGCCTCATTTTTGAATGGCATAGCTCACAGGTGTCAAACTCAAGGCCCGGGGGCCAGATCCGGCCAGCCGCGTCATTTTATGTGTCCCGCGATATGCCAATTGTGACTTCGAGTGTCTGGCTAAAATATCGACTTTTACAAATTTGGGGGGAGGCACGAGAGGTGGTCAACTTACATTTTTTTCGCTGGGCCGACATTCGTCAGAGCCCCGCCCCCTTTCCATCATCTTCGCCCCGTCATTTTTTTTTCAAGCCAGGCGAAATCGTAATGGTCGATCCGTCAGTCCGTCAGTGTATTTTTGCCCACCCTTCCGCCGCCACTAGAGAGCGAAATTTGACTTTTTTTCTCTAGTCCGTCATTGTAATCGTCGGTCGGTCAGTGTGTTTTGCCCACCCTTCCGCCCCCACTAGAGGGCGACATTTAACAATGTTTTTCTGCTCCGTCATTCGTCAGGCGCTTTTCTACTTCTGTCTGTGCTCAAACTATTTCTTCTCTCTGTTTTTTTTTTACTTACACATAAAATTAACACCATGTCAGTCATGTGAAGACAGTTTCATTATCATTCGTCTAAATGTCATCTTTCACATATGCTACAAGTAAAACAAAGTTTTGCTGGGTGGGCTTGAATAGACAAAAAAAAAAAGCCTTTAATTATGGAATTTAAAAAAACCTAGATTTTACATTTCTTGGCCAAGAGACAATTAGATCTAGATATGCAAATGATGAGGACGTCATGCCAATCTACCAGGCAAAATCAATTGATCTGCGGGACATTCGCGCCGCGCGTGCGTAGCGCAGAAAAAAAATGACCGAATAGAACGTAAACTGAACGCCAAACACAAGCCTTCAATAGCTCACCAGGCTTCAATCTGAAGGATTTTGTGGACCATTTGTGGCTATTTATTGGAAAATGGCATCAGAATCCTCTTTTCAAACTTTTTTTTTCATATATGGGACACATCACATTATAAGGCGCATAAGAATAGGAGCTACAGTAGTGGCTGGGCTTTCGTTATGAATCCACTAGATGGAGCTGCGCTAAAGGGAATGTCAACAAAATAATCATAAATTAGTTTATTGATACTTTCTGAAGAACGGCTGAAAAAAAACCATCTCTTATCACATTCAGCTGTTTATAATTCATAGGTGTCGAACTCCAGTCCTCGAGGACCGGTATCTGGATGTTTTCGAACCCTCTCTCTCAAACACACCTGATTAACACAAATGATTAGGATCATTTTCAAGCTCCCGCAGGGCTTGTTGACAAGCTAATGATTTGACTCAGGTGTGTTGGTGTGAGAAAACCGGAAAACATGCAGTATACCGGCCCTCGAGGACTGGAGTTTAATGCCAAGACCAATCAAGAGTTTAAGAGAATATATTTAGGATTCAATTCAATTTTAACCTTAGTTTTTTGCTTCCAAATTGCAACCAAAAACCTTGGAATATATTGGTATTTCGTCCCCCCCAAAAAATTCTGGATTTATTTTATAAAATTGTGCTTTCTTTAATAAAATTTCATGTTTTTTGCACCCTGTCCCCTTATAAATTACTTCACGTATAGCATCTTAGGGTGTTATAAAAACTGTAACATTCATTATGACCAGCCCACAAAGTTGGGGGTCTGACGATCAACTCAGAAAGAAGGCGCCAAGTCGCGCTTTTAATGATTGACGGATTCATTCGAGACGGTCAACACTTTCTTGAAGGTATGCAGTAGCGGCAGAAGTGCGCGCAAATCATTATCCTCTTTTGCAAACACAACAAGCGTGTTACTCCACCGTCAGGATTAACTTTGACCTCTGCCCCTCCGCCGTTGCCTACGTGAGAATGTGGCGACCCGCGTTATCACCTGCCGCGGCGGAATCCAAAGGGCTCCCCCGAGCCGTGTCCGCCAGCTAACTTTTTTGCAAACGCCGTCCATCACGAGTAGCTTTGGACGGGCGCGCATGAGCTTGAGGCGAAATGTGTGAGTGAGCCGAGGAGGGGATACCAATCAAAGCTGCGTGGCCTCCTGACCTCTTAGGCGTGATGTCACTTCCTCCAGGGCTGCAATCCCGAGCGCAACTTCTGCACGCCCCGACGACGTGATAGCTTTGTTCTAATCTGCACAGTCAGTGTCTATGCGATGAACTCTCCGCACACGTTTGTAAATTTAAGCCGCCGGTGTCAAACTCAAGGCCCGAGGGCCAGATCCGGCCCACCACATCCTTCTGCGCGGCCCTCCAAATGTTGTTTTGACTTTTCTGGCTGAAATATCAAACTTGCAAGTTGTTTTCCAAAAATCAAACATTTTTTACTTCCCGATCTGTCTTTTGAACAGTTTTTCCCAGCCTCTGATTTAAAACTAGGTCGTTTGTGCTAACTATGCTAACATCAATTCCGGGTTGTGGCCAGCTTATGACATTTGGAAGCCTTTCGATGACTGCGAACTCCCATCATGCAAAAGTCTTCAAAAGTCATATTACCGTATTTTCCGCACTATAAGGCGCACCTAAAAGCCTTGATTTTTGATGGTGCGCCCTATAATCAGGTGCGCCTTATATATGGATCAATATTGACATTGGGATTGGTGGATGGGGCACGAACCGATAAAGTAAGCTTTACCTGTTTCTTTTGTGTGTTTACAGTTGAACAAGCTTGCTCATATTGACATTGAGTTATTATGCTATTGAGACTTTAGATTTATTATTTGAGTTGTTATTGTTATTACTTTGAGTATTACTATATTGCGATTGAAAAAGTTTTCAAATATGTCATGAATTGAGGGTGCGCCTTATAATCCGGTGCGCCTTATATGTGGGAAAAGTTTTAAAATATGTCATTAATTGAGGGTGGGCCTTATCCTGCGGAAAATACGGTCCTCTGAAAACGACAGAATTAATATCCCTATTTCAATTTTATAAATGCAGGGTGTTTCATAATGGTTGAGCCCATTCTAAATGGCCATATCTCTGAAACTACTTGATTTAGGTATGCATAAGCAGGCCTTGCCTTGAAATTTATGATGCCAAGTCCTAATTTGTTTTGTAGTTGGTGCCTTCTTTGCAAAAATTTGTGAAGAAGGCACGCTTCACTGTCCGAGCTTACGCTAACGCAAAATGCCTTTTCTTTTGAAGTCATATTGTCTGTCACAGGCTATTTTGTAGCTATAACTTCCCTCATTGGGAAACCAAGTCTGATTTTTCAAAATTGACTTGGTTTAAACAAATTGATGACTTAAGTCATTTTGAAATCACAAGTCAAGGATCGCTTTGTTAAAGTTACTGTAACAAAACTATAACATATTGGAAAATCTCTACATTATTCTTTACTATACAGCGGTACCTCTACTTACGAATGCCTGCTGGAAATGTAACATAAGAATGTACAAATTAAACGTCCTAAAAAGGTGTCCTTCTCGGCACTCCAACACATCAGCACCACCTCAAGGCAAACAAGTGAACTGCATTCATATTGTCAACTGCTACGAATAATATGATTCATTCAAAGGGTTTGGGAGTGTTTTTTTCATTATTCTTTTCATGATATATTTTGATTATTATGCACGAGTGTCATTTTAATATTTGTTAGCGTTTTTGATGTATTTTTCAAGCTACGCACAAGCTATGGCTAACATTGTACATATTCTCATAAAAACACATATATAGCATAGCACTTTGGGCTGTCCCGTCTGACGTTCATGTTGTTAGCATGTCCTTAACACGTAAGCTATGACATCACACAGGAAGCACTTCGCATGACCCCAAAGTAAACGTACATGCTCAAAATAATTCATAAATAAATATTATTGGTCCTGTGGAATTGTAAATAATTCTTGGATCACTGGAAATGTAAAATAAGAACGTACAAATGAAACGTCCTAAAAAGGTGTCGTCCTCTGCACTCATCACCAACACACCAGCACCATCTCAGGGCAAACAAGTGAACTGCATTCATATTGTCGACTGCTACAATTAATAGGCTTAATTTAAAGGGTTCTGGAGTTTGTTTGTTTTTTTTGCTTATCCTTTACATGACATATTTTGATTATTATGCACTAGTGTAATTTTAATATTTGTTACCTTTTTTTATGTATTTTTCTAATTTAACAATATTCATTTAAAGCGTGTAGGAGCATTTTGGGGGGTTGGAATGAATTGATGAATGAATGATTAAATGAGGCTATTAACGTGTAAAAAGCGGCTCTGCTTATGAAATATTCGCAAAATTCCTCCCGTAACAAATTAATTTCAAAAGTAGAAGTACCACTGTACATGACGAGATAACATTTTGGAGATAACTTTCGCAAGGGATCATGGAATTCGACGGCCACGTAAAACGATGTGGCCCCCCGGGTCTTGAGTTTTACACCTGTGGGTTGGAAACCACATGGCTCAAAACAAAAATATTTCAGTTAGTACATCATCCAAAAAAAAAAAAACGGTTGAGAACGATTTACTGAACTGCCTCGAGTCACTTCCTCTGAATTTCAAGACTTTTCCTGATCTCTCCAGCCTGTTACTTGTTTCGTTTAATTGCCGTTTCTTTTCTCCCTTACCAAGACGCCCAAAATAACTTTTCTTCCGAGAAACTTCACTTGAACTTTTGCTCCGCTCCACAAGTTCGGCTAAGTCTAATAAAAAAAAAAAAATCACTTTTTGTTTTCCTCGTACTGACTGTGGGCTGCATGGCCATTTTTGATTAAAATAAACACTTTTGTGTGGATCAGTGGTTGCTTATATGACTTATAGGGAGCATTTTTTGACCGTAAAAAGGTTGAAAACAAATCTAAATACTTTACCGGCAATTGAATGTCTGGTCTCTAAAAAAAAAAAAAAAAAAAAATAGGAAAAATCTTAAATGATGTCATTGGGATTGATTGAGTTAGAATGTTTTGTAATACCCACATGTCATTTCAAGATACTGCACGTTCCGCACTATTAGGCGCACCTGAAAGCCTTCAATTTTCTCAAACGGTGCGCCTTATAATCTTTTTAAGGCGCATAAACTGTGACTTTTCGTTTTTTGGGGGACGAAAAAAATAACAAAAGCAGCAAATGAGCAAATCCAATGGATTGCTTTTTAATGCCATGACAGGAGCACTTTTTTTTTCTAATTGAGAGCAAATTAATTGGAACATGAAGCAGTTGATTATGAAATTGTTTTAGTGCAGTTTTTGAATGTACTCAGCAAATCCAATACAGTGCTTTTAATGTCATGCAAGGAACAGTTTATTTTTCTTTTCAAATGAAGAGTGAATTTATGAATCAACTTATTGCTCAATTGTGTAGTAGAGTGAAGTTTATGTATGCATGTATCGGAGGATCTAATTCAATCATTTTTAACGCCATGCCAGCAGCAGCTCAATTTTCTTTTCAAATTAAGAGCAAATTCATTTGAACATATTGCTAAATTGTGTGCTAGTGCCGTTTTTGCATGTATTGATTTCATTTTAATATGATATATATATATATATATATATATTTATTTATTTATTTAAAGAGTATCTGTAAAAGAAAGCGTGATTTTATAAAATAAATCAAGAAACTGTTTTTAAGTCAACAAAACAATAACCCTAACAGAAACCCTAAACCCCAGCCACTTCTGTAGCTTCTATTCCATGAGCCTAATAATGAGGTGCGCCCTATATATGAAAACACCTTTAAAATAGGCTATTCATTAACGGTGCGCCTTATAGATAAAAAATAGGGAGCATCCGTGTCATATCTATTGAAAAAATGAAATTACATTTGTGTTTAGCGATAATTCTCTTACAGTTCCAATTCGTTTGCTCTTAATTTGTGAAGAAAACGTTTGTGCTCCTGTCATGTATTAAAAAGCATTGAATTAGATTTGACTGATGCATCCAGAAACTGTTCAAATCTCACATACCCCCTGAGGTGTGTTCGGGTACACCCTTTTGAGAACTGCTGATATGGAGCAAAAACACTGATGAGTTCTTGTTTAAGGGAAGCTCAATCTAGTGAAAACTTTCACGTTACAATACATCAGCTCTTAATTTGAAATTAAAAATTGTACTGTTCCTCTTATGGCATTCAAAAGCATTAAAGTAAATGGAAACATTGCAAAATACAGGCACATTTTTAGCAGAGTCCCTATGACATCATTTAGCAATACTGTACTTTGCACGA
Source organism: Hippichthys cyanospilos (assembly GCF_059441005.1). Lineage (NCBI taxonomy): Eukaryota > Metazoa > Chordata > Actinopteri > Syngnathiformes > Syngnathidae > Hippichthys > Hippichthys cyanospilos. Next base: position 4,552,552 of record NC_142369.1, read on the forward strand.
TGTTCATTTAAAGAAAATATTTTTTAAGAAATGATTTTTTCTTCATGTCTTGAAAAAAATCATTACATTAAATTGAAACTTTGCAAAATAGTCACACATTTTGTAAATCAGTCCTTATAGCCATTCGCCAATACTTTGCATCATGTTCCAATCAATGTGCTCTTAATTTGAAAAAGTACTGTTTCTGTAATGCGTTAAAAACATTAAAAGAAATGGAAAGGTTTAAAAATAAAAGCACATTTTTAGCAAAGAAATCCCTATGACATCATTTAGCGATACTTTGTTCAATGTTAATTTAATTTGATCTTAATTTGGAGGAAAAAAAATTTAATTTTTCTTTCATGGCATTAAAAACATTAAATGAAATAGAAACATTGCCAAATAAAGTCATGTAACGCGTAAAGGAACCTTTATAATCATTCCCCAGTACTTTGTTTCATGATAGAATTAATTTGCTTTGAATTTGAAAAAAAAAAAAAAAAAGCCTATTTCTCTCATGGCATTAAAAGTAATTAAAGTAAATGGGAACTCTGCAAAACAAATGCACTTATTCTGCAAAGGACTCCCTATGACATTATTGAGCAATCCTCTGCTCAATGTTCACTTAATTTGCTCTTCATTTTGGGAAAAAAAAATTCTTTCATGACACTAAAAAACAACTGAAATTGAAACGTTGCCAAATAGAGTCATATATTTTGCAAATGAGTCACCATAACCATTCGCCACTACTTTTTTCATGTTCCAGTTACATTGCTTTTAATTTGAAAAAAGCCGTTTTCTATCATTTCGTTAGAGTCCCGATTACAACTTTGCAACGCTATGCTTCGTGTTCCAATTATTTTGTTCTTGATTTGAGAAGAAAAGCCCACTTTTCTTGTCAGCGTTAATTTAGATTTTTTTTGAAACCCCTGAAGTGTACCCGCATTTGAGAACCCCTGGCCCAGAAATAATGCATGTGTTTACCAATGCAATCGATTCCCTGCGTGCCATCCGCTGCATTTTCACCACACCAAAAAAGTACATCATCGTATCCGACTTGACCGATTCGGGACCCGGACAAAGTTCTCTTGCATTCCAGAAACTGGCTCCACTAAAAACGCTGAGCAAATCAGTCAAAATTCCGAATCTGATCTCGATTCGGTGCAGAAAAATGATCACGTGCACGACAAATCCAAAAGCGCTCAAACGAAACTTGGCGCTGTTGTTGTTTTTATCTGTTGACGTGATCCTATTTCTTTTTTCTTTTTTTTTTTCTTTTTTTTGGGGGGGAGCGTGAATGAGCGTCCAAAATTCCACGGCGGACAATGTCAACATCGCCTATTTGCGCACACATGCTGGATCATGCTTGGTCAGCACATGACGCACCTGATCGGACAACGTGACGAAGCTCTCGGACTTACCTCTACCGGTGTTCTGCAACATTCGCACGAGGCTGCCTCATCTTTCAACAACATGCCAGCAAATGCGCATCAATCAAGCGAACGGCGGCCAGAAAAGTTGCAACTTCCCACCTCCCGCACCCACTCCCCTTTAAAAACAACACAAAAAAAAAATCTCCGTGCAGGCGCGAGGAAGTCCGCCTCCATGCGTGGTGGATAGAACCAGACCAGACCCCCTCCCTCCCCCAGCAGAAGCGTTTGCATCACCGCTTGTCTTTGGCCCCAACTTTTTTTTTGTTTTTGCCTCACCACACCCACCCCCGCAGCCAAAGGCGCGAACGGCGTGGGCGAGGACGCGAGTGGACCGGAGGCGGAAAAAAAAAGATTTAAAAAAAAATTAATAATAATGATCCCGGCTCACTCACCGGGAAAGTCCATTGTGGTGTCCGCATCGCTCGCATCGGTCCCGGTAATTAGAAAGCAGGATCCACGCCACTTATCCGGTAGGTGTTTCTAAAAAGTGTTCCTTTTTGTTTTGGCAAATACTTGATGCCCAAGGAGATAAGGTCGCTGCATTGTCCGCGTGGTGACAAGCCCACTGCCCCCAAAAACTGTTTTCGCTCATTGTTAAAGGCTTTGGTGGCTGTTTATAAAGAATGGGTCCCAAAAGGTAAATAGTGGCTGGCTAAAAAGGTGCGGAGACTTCCCATCCATTGTTTGGATGCTTTCTATTTGATTACGCGGGACAAATTATTTTTCAAGTGGCTCTTTATGTCTACAGAGCAGGCAGTCCTCATCATGCAACAAGGCAGGGACAGGAACGCACTTCAGGGGGTAGATTTTTTTTTTCTGCAGGTATCAACAAATCAAAGTTAATGGAAGGTAATTCCGTGACGTGAAATTAAGAGCGCATTTGGGGGAACTTGAAGCAATTTATTGCTCGAGTGTCTATAGGGTGCTCAAGTGTCTTATAGGGTCGTTTATGCACGTTTCAGCAAATCCAATCTGTTGCTTTTCATTGGCATGACAGGGACGCTTCAGGTTTCTTTTCAAATTGAGAGCGGGTTAATTGGAACATGTCGCTTATTGCGAAATTGTGTTAGCGCTGTCCATGCATGTATTCAGCAAAAGTGTTTTAAAGTCACGCCGGGAGGAGTATTTTTTCTTTTCAAATTAAGAGCAGATTAATTTGAGCATGAAGTACCCTATAGCTAAATTGAGTTATAGTGCAGTTTTATAGTGCATATTTGTGCATGTATCAGCAAATCCAATCCAATGCTTTTAATGCCATGCCAAGAACAGTTTGTTTTCCCTTTCAAATTAAGAGCAAATGACTTTGCACATGAATTGTCTTACTGCTAAATTGTCTTATAGTGCAGCGTATTTATGCATGTATCATCAAACACAATTCAATGCTTTTATGGCAGGAAGAGTTATTTTTCTTTTCAAATTTAGAAAAATATCATTAGAACACAAAGTAGCCTATCGCTGAACTATGTTTGCTATGCCTGGACTCTATAAAGGTGTAAAAATACGTCTTTGGGATTGACTGAGTTGAGTTCATTTTTCCGATTCCAGATTCAATTGAGCACCTGTGGAAATAACTGCGTAGGAAAAAAATGCTGAGTAATGATCCGCATGGGAGCTGGTCTTAGGTTCATACCCCCCCATATCCCCACCCCCCCCCCCACCCCCAGGCACAACTCGGCGGTTTTCCCGATTATCTCATACATTCCTTGACATATCTCCTCAATGTTCAGTTGTGGCTTACTGCATCGGAAGCCCCCTTCCTGATCTTGTTTCCATCACCCAATCAGAAGGATGACAATTTTCCGGTCCAGGAAGAGGCAACGGATTCCAGGAATCTTGTCCCTGTGAGCTGGCAGTGTTTCAAAAATAGGCGAGACACCATATAGCTTCCTTGTGATGCCATGACGCTAATAGCCTTCAGACACACACAGGAGACACCGCCCCCATTTCACTAGCAGTTAGCACGTCAGACCTCCACGGGAAAGTCAAACACTCGCCATGACCCCTATTCAAAGCCATCGATCCTTCCCCAGAGTTCTCTCCGTGCGGCCCATAGGATGCTGTCATGCAGGACCGGGAGGGGGCAGGAAGCGTGTGTGCGTGCGGGGCTAATGCAATGTCACACACTTCGGTGACGCAAGTGGCAGACGCCATGACACGGGGGCGTTCGGTTCGCATAGGTTTGAGTGACACGCTCCTCCTTTTGCTGACCTTTTTCAGCGTATCCGGAAAGTATTCGCACAGCTTCACTTTTTCCACGTTTCGTCACGTCAACAACCTCATTTCAAACTTTTTTTAAACCCCTAAATGTAAGACACGCTTTTTGTTGACAGAAATGAAGGCCAAAAGTAGGGGAACTCAAAGCTTAGATTTATAGTGGACCCCCGCCATACGAAATGAATCCGTTCCGGAGTTGGGCTCATAAGGCGAAATGGTTCTATGGCGGGCAATAGAAACTAATGCTAATGAGCTAATGCTCGCAAAACCCCTGGTAAAAACATCAACATTTTGTACCTGCGTACTACAAAATAGTATAGTAAGTACTACTCATATATAACATACATGTATGTAACTAACATCATAAATAAAATATATTTAAGGGATTTATTTATCTTTGAGTGACGTGACTTGAGCTAGTTTACGGCCACAATCCCTGACGAGGTTAACCGTGCGCGTGCCGTCTTGATCATTCTTGATTATCTCCAGTTTCGTTTCCATGTTAATCGTCTTCTTACATCACCAGCAATCCTGGGACCCATGGCTAACCAATTCAAGTTTGAATTAAACACTAAAATGCAAAAAACATATCATAAAAAATTTGAAGTCGAGCAGCATCCGTATTTTCCCCGAGTTTAGGTTGGTGTGCACATGCCAAAAAACTGCAATTAATAAACGAGTCAAAGAATACCGTGTTCTCTAATCGGCAAACTCTTAATTGAATCAGAGGGTAAAATCGTAACTTTTACATGGATCCTCTAATATTTGTGTGTGTGCGCAAGAATGTTTTTTTTTTCTAATGAGAGGGTAGCCAACACCCTTGACCAGGGCTTATTTTAATATTAAGCCAATTGAGCACTGTAGTGATGAACGGTGATCATTGGGTGGCAGTGTTGCTCACGTTGGGGAAGAAAGCCAATTCACACTACACATACATTACATAATCGGGATTCAAATTAAGGGATGGAAATCATTCTTTCATACTATGCCACCCTTGTGCCAGCTAATCGCAGGGCACGGAGGAACCAACAACCATTTATGCACCCAATCACACATAAGGACAATTTATTATGTCCAATACACCTGCCATGCATGTTTTTGGAGTGTGGGAGCAACCTGGAGCGCCTGGAGAGAACCCACGCGGGCTCGGGGAGAACATGCAAACTCCACTCAGGAAGGCCAGAGCTAAGTCAATTTAAACTCAGGTCCCTGAACTGTGAGGCGGACGCGCTTATCACTGCTCCTCTGAGCCGCCACACTCAATTTAACCCCCAACAAACACGGTATATAATATACAGACATGAACTCATGAAAAATTGAAGAACTTTCAATGAGAAATGTTCCCAAACTGTTGGTGTCCCCTCCCCCCACTCTGAAGTCAAAAGTGCTCTGGAGTAGGTTTTAATCCAGGACATCTCAGTATATTGCTGCATTCATTTTCCCTTTGATGATGACATCCCCGTAGCATGATGCTGCCACCACCATGCTTCATGGTGTAGGTGGTATTGACCTGGTGATGGGCGGTGCCTGGTTTCCTCCAAACATGACGCCAGGCATTCACACCAAAGAGTTCGGTCTTTGTCTCATCAGACCTGACTCGCTGCTGCTCTCAAATGCTGGCAGCCACGTGCGCCTTTGCGTGATTAACGACATGCTCAATCGGCGTTCAAGTAAAGGAGACAATGTTGACCGATTGTCGCAGTGTTTGCTCTCGCAGTGGGCTGTTTGCTTTTGTCTGAACCAGCATGAGAGCGCGGGGAGAGGGGGACAACGTACGTGCCGCGAGCCATGCTTCACGATCAGAGGGATCGAGGTGGGAGGTGACTGCGGGGGGTTTCAGTGTCTCTGTCTTTGTGTGCGTAGGTGTGTATGTTTTTGTGTGCGCGCATTGGCCTGCGTTTGTAACGTTGATCGGTTTGCCAAGACCAATGCCTGTGGGTCTACGAGCGTATATCCGGGCCACTGCCGCCGGCGCTGCGCCTTTCCATTTCTGGTCCACCCTAGGCAGCTCGGTCTACTCCTCTGGCGCGACACAAGACAGGAAGCTGACATAAAAGAATGGAGGGGAGGGGCCAGGGGGGACACCGGAGCCGAGGTAGGAGCCGCCGACCGGGGGGCCGGAATTCCTTGTTTGGGCTTGTATGCGTCCACGGTGACAAGAAGACGGCGACCTTGTTGTGATCCCGCCTCAGTGACATCATATGGCTGGGCGGGGGGCATTCCAGGACATGAACCAGGTGGCCCAGATTTCCCTATTTGGAAGCTTGTTTGATCACAATTGTGCCCCGTACGTGTGAATGTGTAGTGAGTATAGGTTACGTTTTAAATACAATGTTTCCCACAATGCATCTTGATTCAAATGGTCCATCGAAGCTTGAAGATAGTTTTTAGCATCTAGCCTTCCCGTTAGCCGATCTTCACCAAATATATGCCAATGGGTCAAAAATAAGCGACTCCTGACTAGTCGATTCAAGCTTGGAGTCGACTAGTCGCTAATCACTTGTTTTTTTTACATCTTGGCTTCCTATTAACCACCTTTAGTCATTTTTAGGCCAGCCTGTCAAGATATATCTTTTCATGTCACAAAACAGTCTCATCGTGGAGGCCGGTCCAGTCTACTCTAGCTTGAAGTGCCAATTTTCGCTATTTCTAGTCCAGTCTGTCAAAGTACATCTCTTCGTGCAAGTAAACAGTTACACTCGCGCTGTCTAGTCGACTCAAGCTTGGAGTTGAATTGTCACGAATCACTTGTTTGCAGCGTCTTGTTTTCCTATTAGGCAATTTTTCCAATTTCTAGGCCAGTCTGTCTTTGTGCAACAAAACGGTTACACGAGTGCAGTCTGTCCACTCAAGCTTGGAGTCGACTGGACACCAATCACTCGTTTTTAGCATCTTGTTTTCTTATCAGCCAATTCGTTGCTATTTCAATGACAGTATGTCAAAGTACGTGTCTTTGTTGCAATACGGCTACACGAGTGCAGTCCAGTCGACTCAAGCCTGGAGTCGACTCGTCACCAATCACTTGTTTGAGCCAGTTTTATCTACGGGGCGCAAGTTAATGGCGCTAAAAACAACTGAGGGTCAAATCAAATTTCATTACCGCATTTTCCGCACTATAAGGCGCACAGGATTATAAGGCGCGCCCTCAGTCAATGACATATTTTAAAATATTTTCCACATATAAGGCGCACCGGATTATAAGGCGCACCCTCAATTAATGACATATTTTCAAACTTTTTCAATCACAATATAGTAATACTCAACGTAATAACAATAATAACTCAAATAATAACTCTAAACTCTCAATAGCATAATAACTCAATGTCAATATGAGCAACCTTGTTCGACTGTAAACACACAAAAGAAACAGGTAAAGCTCACTTTATCACTCCGTTCCCCATCTACGAATCCCAATCTCAATATTGATCCATACATAAGGCGCACCTGATTATAAGGCGCACCATCAGGTTTTTAAAAAAATTAAGGCTTTTAGGTGCGGAAAATACGGCACATTGCTAGCGATAGCAGAAAAAATTGGACTGTGCAACCCGTTATGGCCCGGGAAAAAACATTGTTTTGATTCATGTATTAAAAGACACTCATCTTGAACTAATATGTTAGAACATGTTTATTTGTTCAGCAGTTCTGTTTTGTTTTTGTTTCATTATGCGAAAGCCTTCAGCTGGCATTGATCCGTTCGGTTGTAATCCCGCAACAACAATGATGTCATTAGCATTCCAAAACATCCTTGGCATCCCTGCGACACAAATGAGAGCACAGTAGTGGCACTTCCTTGTAGTGGAACTTTGTCAAATGTCACACGTTTTCCTCTCTCCGCTTTCTTCCGTAAACAAGGAGACCGTCAGCCGTATCCTTCACAACCCCGGCGCGGCCTTTGACAAAGTGTGGCGCTGAGATTCAATTCCTGTGTCCACATCATGAGCAGCGTCTGTTTAACATGGTCCGAGCCCGGCGCCAAACGACAAACAGAACATTGTTTGATGAAGCGTGTTCATGCTTGTATGTCCCAGCGAAGGCAATTCGCCAATGATTGACTTGCATTCTTTTTAGGAACAATTCAGAGCGTATACTGTACCTCCAAAATAACGACAACGTTTGACTTGTAATTGTTACCTTTACAAATGGCGTTTACATCAACTATTGATGAATTTACGTTTGATTTGCCACGAACGCCCAGTCAATCCCAAAGACGTATTTTATCTTTTTTTTCAAGACTTGAAATCATACCAGACTCATACTTCCATATTTTTTTTCAAACGTCTGCCTAAAGTAGTGTCTAAAATGGCTGTTTCTAAGTGAATTAAGCACTTAAGTAACCAATTACTAAGTATTATAGAAGTCAAACACTTAAAGTAATCAATTACCTTGTTTAGTACTTGAGTGCCCGAGGTGATTGAGTTCATTTTGTGCGCATTTCCTAAAGTAATGGATTACTTTAGCACTTGACCTCAGTTACTTAGTACCTCGGTTACTTCGGTCGGTAATTAGGCACTAAATTGGGTTACCTTTGGTACTAAGAATATTAAGGACTAAAGTAATCAGTTACTTTAGGTAAAGAAGCTAAAGAAATCAAATACTTTAGATCGTCAAATATTAAAGTCTTCAATTACTTTTTACATTAATAAATTACTTCAGGTACTTTAGGGGGTAATTAAGTATGTAAATTAATGGATTCTTTTATGTACTCAAACAACTAAAATAATTGGTTACTTATGATAATCCATTAGTTTAGTACTTGAGTCCCCGAGGTGTTTGACTTTTTTTTTTTGTGTGTGCATTTCCTAAAGCAATAGATTACTTTTGTACTTGATTACATGAGATGATCAATTACTTTGTACATTTATCAATATCCCCATCCTTTATGAGGTAATTAAGCACTAAAATAATGTGATAACACTTTTACTAAGTGAATTAAGTACTAAAGTAATCACTTACCTTAGGTAATTGTAATACTTTAGGTAAGCATTAAAGTATTCAATTCTTTTGTATTTGTTACTGAAATGCAGAGGTAAAAACGTAAAGAATTTACATGGCGATGAAGTTATTTTATTTTTTTCGTCCCTCAAAAATGAAAACTGGCGGTTTATCACTGTATAAGGCGCACCTGATTATACGACGCGCTGTCAGCTTTGGAGAAAATTGAAGACTTTTGGGTGCGCCTTATAGTGTGCAAAATGCGGTCATTTTTTTAAATTCAGGGTTAGCCCATCCTTTAGCCAAACTCTTTAAAAATTAATGAACAATTCTCCTGAGTGTTTGACAAAAATACAGTTTGCTGCTATGCAATTGTGAATGAAATAAAACTCGAGAATTTAAAGAAAAATCTCAGTTGTTAATGTCAAGTAATTGTTTAAAAACCCTTGCGATGAACCTGCAAAAAAAAGCTTCAGGAAATTCGAAAATTGCTCCTCCAATTAGATCCAAATGACCATGGCCGTTTCTAGCCCAATTTTTGGGGTGTTCAAGCACCCCTACATTGAACCCCAGCAAAGATTTGGGGGGGTTATTTTTAATGTATACCCTCTATAAAAATCATCTGTGTCCAAATGATTAAATGTTAAATGTTGTTACTATATTTGTAGGGGTATCTCTTGGCATATTTTATTTAGCAATTCCAAAAGACAGAATGAATAACATGTTCATCTGCACCAAATGTTTTCTAAAGAAGTCACTATAATGCCGCTTGGCAAGAAGTTGCTTCATGTTCTTACTAATTTGCTCTTAATTTGAAAATAAAAATGATCTGATCCTGTCATGGCATAGAGAAGAATTGTCTCCGTAAATTATTGGGGAGGGAGGGTACTTAATTCATGTGAATTACTGTGGCTTTAAGGCAGCGCTGTGAGGAACCCCCATTTGGTTGAAGAAGCTCTTCGGAAGCAATGTAGCAGGAGGTTCATCCTACACGCATGAAACATGGTGCAGAAGGGCCTCCACGGTCTATTCGCCTCTAGGTGCACTTTCCCCCCCTGCTGGAAGTATGAAGAGCTGCCTGGAGAACAGCAAAACATTTGCACAGTTGCAGAATGTCCAGCGGCATTGCAAACAAATTACTATCGTAAGTATTGTTTTTATTTAATAATAATAATAATAATAATAATAATAATAATAATAATAATAATAATAATAAACATTGTCATTGTTTTTCTCAGGGACAAACAATAGCTTGTGACTGTCGTCCTCAAGGATACTAACACAAACCCTTTTAATAAAGAAAAAAAACTGTATGAAATTGAATTTAATACAACTTTTTCTGTATAGTATGTCTTTGGGTCATGTAATTTAATGGGAAACAAAAAGCTTTTTTTCTTTTTTTTTTTTTTTACAATAAATTCTACGGAGCCACCCTTGTCTAAACACGGTATTTTTGTTAATGTTTTGTTTGTTAAATATTAATTAAGCAGCAAAATCCATCCATTTGTATCCTAATCAGGGGACACCCATATACAACTATGTTCAAATTTTCAAAACAAATCTCTATAGGTTTTGTAACCCTTCATTTGTCCGAATAAAAGAATGCGATGTTTAAATTCGTTATAGAATGCATTAAAACGCGTTTTTTTCCCAATACATTTGCACTAATGTGTGTGATTTTTGACATCAGCGTCAATAAATATTAAATCTAGCGATTCACTTTTTTCTGTATTATTTTTCAACAAAGGCAAACCATACATTTTTCAAGCTATCGAGATTTTTTTCTACAGTATTGTGAATAAAATCACATCAAATCTGCCATTACAAATTTACAGAGCTACAGTTCACATTCATATATTTTCTGTAACTCTTTTACTTATATAAATTTGATATCGATAGAATTTATGAATTAATATAAAGTTTTGTTTTAGTTATGAGTTGACGTCGGTGACGTCACTTTGTAGGACCTAGGAGTTCGCATTCATATATTTTCTTTAACTCTTTTACTTATATACATTTAAGATGGATAGAATTTATGGTTTAATTAATATAAAGTTTTGTTTTTGTTATGAGTTGGCGTCGGTGACGTCACTTTCTAGGACCTGTTTTCCTGCAGCACTTCCCTGCACTCAGCACGGTAGAAAAATGCAGTTACACCAAAACAGGAAGTCGATGCAAACCGAGTCATTTGCTCTTACAAACAGTTAATGTAGTTGTTCAACGTTAGTCGTTGCATTACAACAGCTCGGCGTTGTAGAAGTCTTTATAAATATGGACCAAAACGATCGGAACTCCGGTGATGACATGGCGATTGATTGGGGTGGACACGCTGCTGGAAATGTAAGCATTAAACCGGGAGTGACCCCTCTGTTGACGAACGTCCACGTTGGTCTACCGCCCCCTGCTGAAGATCCTCTAAAAATCAGCCTGGCCCAAGGGGACTACCGCTACTACCATTACGGCTGCGATGGACAAGATGACAGAGGATGGGGCTGTGGATACCGCACCATCCAGACCATGGCTTCCTGGCTGGGATTTAACATGAAAACGCAGGTCCAAAAGAGACCTCCGCCAAGCATCCCGGAGATCCAGCGAGCCTTGGTGTCCATGACGGACAAGCCCAGCTCCTTCCTGGGTTCCAAGGAGTGGATCGGGACATTTGAAGCTTCTCTGGTGCTTTCTTATTTTTACGATGTTCCCTGTAGGTTGGTGCACGTCCGAAGCGGAGGAACCGAGCTGGAGCTGGTGGCCGTGGAGGAGCTCCATCGGCACTTCGATGAGCAAAGATGTCCCGTCATGATGGGCGGGGACAGGGACAATTCGTCAAAGGGGATCTTGGGGGTGTGCTCCGGAGCGGCCGGGAGCCACCTTCTCATCGTTGACCCGCACTACTATGGAGGTCGGCTGGAGAGGAACCAGGTGCAAAAGCAAGGCTGGGCAATGTGGAAACCGTTGACTGTATTCAACCAATCTTCTTTTTATAATCTCTGCTTGCCTCAGATCAGCAGAAAGGTCGCGTGAACGAGAAACGTCAAAGATTTTGTTTAGGGGCGCAGATAGATTTTTTTTTTTTTTTTAGTGGGGGGCAGGTATATAAGAAAAATTATGACATCACGGAAACATAGGAAACCAAAAGGACATGGATTGACCACTTTGTTTTATGGAATGGTTATCTTTTAGATAACAAACCTATATAATGAATTCATGTTGAGTACATGCAAAAAAAAAATAGAAAGCTACCTTTACTTATTTCCTTTTTATGTTTAATATACCATGCTTTTCGTTCAATGTGATGGTGTCATGGCAGGAACGCCTTTGCATGATTTTTCTTTCCTTTTTTTAACTTCTCACCTCTATAATTTGTTTTTCATTTGTTATCATTTATCTACATGTGAATAGTCAACATGAATAAATATACTGCGTTCCCTCGCTAGTTGGCGCTTCATCTTTTGCGCCCTCGATAATCGGGATTTTTTTTCTTTAAAAAACGATGGTGTTTGATGACGACGACGAAAACGACGATGTTGACGATGATTAAATGTTGATGACGACACGGCGATGAAGATGACGGCAGCGATGAAGACGATGAGGACGATGTTGATGACCACGCGACAATGAAGACGTCGTTGAGGATGTCGGGTGATGACGACGATTGTGTTGACAACGTTGATGATGACAGTGCGATGAAGGCATCAATGGCGATGATGTTTGACAAGAACGATGGTGACAAGACAATGACGACGATATTGATGACGACGATAACTGACAATTATGATTATGACGAAGACGAGCACAATCTTGACAGTGACACGTTGATGAAGACGACGATAATGACAATGTTGATGGCGACAACAATTAAGTCGATAACGATGTTTGATGACCGACGACGGTGACGCTCATGACATTGACGATGATGACGACAACAACGACGATGGCGATGATCATGACGACAATGACACTTATGACTACGACAATGTCGACGATGATATCGCGACATTGAAGACGTCAATATGCAACAACGATGTTGATGATGACGACAACGATGATAACGATGTTTGATGACCGGTGAAGACGACGGCGACGATCATGACGACAATGTTGATGCGATCATGACGACAATTATGACGATGACGACATACAAACAGAAAATCGAAACAATGCTTGAACAACGATAATATTACATTTAAATCCAAGTGGATGAAAGAAAAATAACACTCTAAAAAGTATTTCACAAAACTACCCACCAGTAATAATATATATAATACAATGTAATAATATATTTTACCTTAATAGATCCGCAGACACGGTCGTGTTTACTTTTGAACGATAGCTATTTGCTCATCTGAGGATACTTTAAAGGGGAAGTCAACCTAATTTTCTTTCATTGTAATATTACTGGTACAGGGCTCATGAATGCGAGCGAGACGGACTCTTAGACTTTTTTTCCCCTCCCAGAGCTATTGACTCAGAATAACAATAAAGCAATAACACACCGAAATAACATTTAACGATTTCACTCCTGTGAAACTTTAATTCCTATTGTTCATTCCGTTCATTATTTGTGTTTAATATGCACTAATTGCTTCAGTATAATCAGGGTAATCTCGCCATTCGATTCTATCCACCCCAACTGGTTCGAACAAGACTTTTTTAATGATATTGCCTTAATGGAGCATTAGTCAAACCGCAAAATCCATCTATTTTAAGCCATTTTTCAATTTGCTCTCGTCTGAAAATGACACCATCAATGCTAAGGCTAAAGTGAAATAATCTGAAATGATCATGGGACCCTTGCCACTACCAATATGTCCGCCGCAAAAGTGCGTTAGCTGGGTTGGCGTTGCTAGTATTCATCGCTTCAAGCTGTCACTTTTAAAAGTGACATTTAGCACGTTATAACTTCATAATCGAACTTTTTTCGGATGTTGGGGGAATGCGCTTACTAGAGTCCGTATTTTCACTTTCAAACGTGTTTTTTTTTTTTTTTTTGCAACACGAAGATTTTTTTTGCTTGAATACTTTTGCCACCTCTGATTGGCCCGCCCGCTTGTCGGTGCAGTCACGTGGTATTCCACGGACGGCCATGTTTCCGAAACACAAACAACAAGACTAGCAAGGCTGCATACACACACACACACACACACATACACAGATGCGACCGTTGGAGGAAGGCGAGGGAGAACAAAAATACGACATTGGCCACGGAGCGCGGCTTCCCGGGAGTCCCATCGTGTTGAATGAACGTGTTGACGAGTGTTCGGACAGCCATGCGTGCAGTCGTTGGGCTGTAGGCGACGCAGCCTGACTGGCGCTTGTTCTCGCAAACAAGTGACGAGAGGTAAGCCGCGCTCGCTTCGCTCTGCTCGGCTCCTGCTTCCTCTTCCTCGCTAGCTTGTTAGCTTAGCAAGCTAGCGTTAGCCGCCGTGCTAACATGGCGTCTTGTTCCCACTTGCTCCAACCCAACGCGGCGTTATTTTTGGGGGGGATTTCTCGCTCCTTTCTCGCCCTCCGTTGTGGACTTACCATGCGAGCGCCGGGGGTTGGCGAGCAGGCCCGAGGAGCCTGATACTCCGCCCCCCTTCCGCCATCATTGCTGCTGGTGTCATTTGAACCTCGGAGGCCTCGGCCACCGACGCCGAGCTTTGGTGCTGTTACCCTGCACAAATGAGGGGACCCCCCCCCCCCCCCCCCAAAAAAAAAAAATCGATTCTTTCGCCAACATATCGTAGTTTCCCAACATTGATATCGCGTGGGGTATTTGCTAAAGGCTGCAGCTAGCTCTTGACCCCCCCCCCCCCCCACTCGTTCCTATTGAAGGTGCACCACGGAGCGAAAGCGACGTAAAACGCCGTTTTTTTTTCCTTCAAGTCAAAGTGCGTCGCAGAAATAAACGCGAGCAAATACAATTTTCGAACGAAACGTCACCAAAAACATTCGAATACGGTTGGTATGCAGAAATGGAAAAGGAATGCTAGGAAAGTCATTGCAACAATTAATGAAATCCACCCTTAAATTACAGTTGGATTTACATAGTTATTTACAGAAAATGTTTTCATAGCGTGGGAACTTACACTGAATGACGGATTTAATTGTTTCTAATCAAAGTAATGAGTAGAGTTGTTTGAAACCATTTGTTTTTTATTTGTTCAGAACAAATGCAGTACGTGTGCTCAACTTTAATCATCGATAAATACGATTGCATACTGATACCACTAATATATTTGATACTTTTTAAAAAAAATTGAAATTATTGGCAACCACATACCGACACCACGCTTACATTTGATCTTTTTTTCAATAAAATAATTGTCAATATTCTATCCTTGTAATTTGTTATCTCTACTTTGATTTTTTCAAACTACCCCAAGAGATTGGCCGATACCTCCATGCAAGTAGCCATCTCGGGACCCCCGTCCAATTTTTTTTAAATGAAGGTTTTCGTAGACGGTTTGCTGATCATCTTACTTGGGATGTTCTTTTCCCAAGTGACGAATGTTGTGAGATCAGAGTGTGTAACGTTGCCATTCGCTGTTTGTGTATTGTTCAAGCACAAGTGCAAGGGCTGAAGGAGACAAGTCAAACCGTCTTTTCTTTCTCAATATGTGTCAAAGTCCACTGGAAAAATGATCCACACAGCCGCGTTGTTGACAACAAAAAAGCAATAAGATGGCGCTTGACGAAAGTTCATTTTTACAAAGTTCTGTGCAAATGCTCCAAAACGGATGCATGCTATATCAAATTCTAAGTGCAAATATATATATATATATATATATATATATATATATATATATATATATATATATATATATATATATATTAAGCATTGTAAATTATTATGTGACTTATTTTGCACTCGAATGAACGTTATTCAAACACAAATATGTGGAGAAAGTCTGCCTATTTTTGCGGATATAAATTGACGCTTCCTAATCCAGGGATTGAAAATGAGGGGAGAAAAATTCTACTTGTACACAGAGAAATACAGTACTCCAAAATAAATCCTGTGCAATATGTTCAGATGACAATCATTTATACTTATTTTAGATGCTTTGATGTGAACTAGTTCAAAGATTGTGCAGAAAATAGTAATTTATTCATAGCATGTAGGCAACTTGATTAAATCCAACATTATGTAGTTTGTAAAAACTCTTGTTTTTAAAATGATTTAGCTCATTTACAAATCTTTGATTTTATTTATTTTTAATGACTAATGAATAGAATTTATTCAATTTATTGTCCAGCCAAGGTCTGATTATAAACACTCAAGTTGTGGCATCAGGGTGAAACCTCACAATATGGTAAATCCCAGATTTTTTTTTTTTTTGACAAAAATCTTAACTATGGGTTACTGAGCAATTTAATACGACGACAATGGCTTTCTGTCTTTGATGATGCAATGTTTATGGTTGAACAAGCACGCTGCCCAGCACTATGATATGTTTTTACGGTAATGTTGTCGGTGCCCTTGTGCAGGATGGTTGCTGAAAAAGCTACTGTGCACTTCCAAGTTTTGGCTAACAGTCGTCTTTTCAATTTAGAATCAATTTGAGCTTTTTCATACTGTTTGCCAGGCCTTTCACTTTCCAAATAACAATGTTTGGACTCGGAGATAACCCAAACACATTATACAAGCACAATAATAAATCACTTTAAGAGGGCATAGTCCTCTAATGTGTTCTCAGTGTCAACAAAGATGATATAACTGGACTTCTCATTAATTAATTGGGATGTCAACCCTATTTATTGTTATTTTATTATTATTATTATTATTTTCATTTTAACACACACGCTTGAGATTTATTATTCATTTTTAATACGGTGCAAATTAGTACAAGCACATAATCACTATTAATCATAATTCTATAACATTCATATCAATCATGAAACATTTCAAGTTTTTCATTTATTGGGAAAAAAAAATCAGCTAATTTTTATACTTTCCAGAACAAAATCATCTTGTGGGCCGGATTAAAGACACATGCAGGCCAGAACTGGCCCGTGGGCCTTATGTTTGACACCCATGCTCTATGCACTCAAAACACTGTATTCTGTTCAATATTGGTTAGTGGTGGTCATTTCACATTTTGCTGCCAGCTAAAAATTACGTCACAGGACTGCTTATTACCCGAGCCCTGAGCAACTGTGATGTAATTTTCAAGCGTCAGCCAATGAGAAAATACTTGTCCCCTGTGATGGATTAAAAAAACAAAAAAATTCTAAACTTTTCTCAACTCATTCTTATTCCGCAAACGCAACATTAGAACGCTTCATTTATATCATATTGTGAAGATTGACTTCTTTAACCGTTCCTTCGGCTATTGATGCTAATGCTAAATAGCATCTTTGTTGCGGTACTATAACCCTTTTAGAGGATACAAAAGTTATTTGGCCAATTTGAGCAGTATATTGTGGATAATTACCTTGATAAATAAAGTATTTTCATGTACATATAATACCTATAAAAACACATTTTCCTCTTGCGATTGACTAAAAATTATATAATCGGCTCAAGCCTTAGGTAACAACCAATCACAAACCAAAAACATGTTAGCCACATTTACTTTGTAAAGTTAACTGCTATGTTAATGTTTGCTTGATTTTGCAAATAACTATTTTTTCCCTTTTTTTTTTAAATATTGTATGTGTGTGGGTGTGTGTGTGTATATATATATATATATATATATATATATATATATATATATATATATATATATATTTTTTTTTTTTTTTTAATATTATAAAAACCTAATTTCAATATTATTACTTTGGAAGACTGTTGCATTATGGGAGTCCAGGCTAAGCCAATCAGAAGATGTTGAAAGGCTTGCAAATGTCCTAAATTGGCCTCTAGCACCACCCGGTGGTTTTGGGGTGTCAACAACAATTTCTATTGTGACTTGTTCGCATTGAAAGGATCAGTGGAAAAAAGGGGAAAATGCAAAAACATCGGGTTTTAAATATGTCCAAAATTGACAATATTTCCCATTGAATGGGAGTAAATGAGCCCCACACGAGCTAAATTTGACACCTATAAGGTGTCCCTCTTGACCTCCCGTTTGCAAGCATTTAGAAGGGACAGCAGGATGGCATATTGAAAGTTAACATGTTTTGACAATCTATGCAACATTTTAGCCTCCTAGTATTTTTTTTGTATGCTTTATCTTTCATACCACACATCACAAACATCCAAAAGCCCGAATCGGGTAAAAATTTCCCCCAGCGATTAAAATAAACAAAAAAACAACAACAAAAATCAAACCAATGTTTTCAACAGCTCTTTTTAGTGAACTGTTCATGAATGAACGGCTCGTTTTAAAGGGCCAAATGTCCCATCATACGTGTAAAATGAGTCAAGGATTGGATCAAATGGAGCCTGCTCTATATTTGTTTTGTTGCCATGACATTTTTTAAAGACAAATAGCTGGCACTCCATCAAGAGGACTGCGGATTTCTCTCATCGTTTAAATAGAATTCTTAGGTTTCTGATTTTAGCACTCGCCTGGAAATAGTTTGCTGTCTCATTTATTCAGGAAATGTGTGCATGTATTTTTCTTAGCTCCGTATGTCAGGAAATCTGAACTGCAGCCGTCCACTTCGCCTTTATTTTCCAAATTGTGCATCATTGCCAAAACAACATCAATAGAATTACAGGCTGTAATGTATCAGGGTGTGTTGCTCAGGTATTTATTTTTCTTTGTTTTTTTTTTTTGTTTTTGTTTTGTTTGTTTTATTCCAGTGGCGCAGAGGAAAGGAGGACAGGAAGTCGAGGCGTTACCTGGAAGGGTCTCCGTCAGTCCACATTTTAGTCGGAGCGAGCAAGACGCCAAGAAAAGGGAAAGGAAGGAGAGAGTTCACGGACAAGAGGAGGTCGCCTCTGCTCTCGGCAGCTGTTCCAGCAGCCTCTTTTTTTCTTTCTTTTTTTTTTTTTTTTTTGCTTTTTTTTGGGCTGTGACTTTTTAAATGTTCCTTTCTTTCATTTTTTTTGAACTGGTTCAGGTTCTGAGTTTAAATGTGAGATCTAACTGCTGTAAAAACTAAAACAGATAGAGAGGCAAGGGAGAGAGGACTAATACTAGCAATTACTCTATTTTTGTTCCATCGATAATTTCCAAAGTTCCTTTAATTTTTTTCAACGTTGGACAACCTTAACGGGCTGTGAGTAGCAGGAGCTTCCATTCTCCGATCTGAAGCCCTTCCTTTGCAAGCTCGGACTGATAACCTGGTACCCTCAAGCACCTACAACTGGCAGCTATTCTTGTGGATGTGTATTTTTTGAGGAGGGGGGCGCCCTGTGACCACAGCTCAAGCACCACTCGGCCTTTAGTCACCCAAGCCTAACTAAACCTAGCCAGCTCCAGCCTGGTCCTGCCCAGTCCAGCCTACTCCCATATCTCTGGACGGGGTAAGCTTGGACACATGCCATCACTAGCACAACAATACAAATGTGTGACGCTACGAATGCGTTTGTGTTCCAGATACTCACTTCTGTGTGGACGTGAGGAATATGACTGCTGAGACTCTCAACTTCGGCCCAGAATGGTGAGGGACTGCACAGTTTGTCACCACAGATCCGCATGCAAAATATGCATCGGCGTTAAAGAGACTCTTGTGGTTATAATTGTGTTAAAAAGGATTAAGAAATAACATTAGGTGGTTAATTTGATAATTGTAATTGAAATTCAAGTTGCTCTAGTGTCTACGAAGGCCCCGCAAGTGATGAGTTGATGAGGCGTTATGGAGCATGTCGGCAGGATGACTCGTTGAGTTGAAATTGTTTCACTAAATACTGACACCTGCTGGACTTTCAAAATCCCGCTGAGTTGATGACCTAGCGCAGGGGTTCTCAAACTTTTTGGAGTCAGGGACCCCTTATAGAAAGCAAATTCTCCAAGTCCCCCCATTGGAAGTGTTTGCAGAAACAAAACAAAAAAATCTTTTAACCCCAAAATCATTTAAAATCATTTAAACCAAACATAAGTGCCCTTTATATTCAGCAAGATATTCAAATTGACAACAAGTATATGTTATTTTTCAGCTATGCCTCCAGATAACAAACCGGGTCAATTTCCCCCCAAAAGGTTGCTGCCATTTATTTAGTCAAAAACAACATTAGAAAATAAAATGCCACTTTAGCTTTACTGGCGTCATCGCTTCGTTAGCACGTAATTGTAGACACAAAATGCATTTTGACAAATTAAAAAATCATTGCATTTAAAAAAATATATAAAACGGTTGAATTGAATGCTTTATTGAAGAGCCATGAATTATTTCATGTAATATAAAATGAACACACACACACACATATATATATATAATTTTTTTTTTGTATTACTAACCCAATGTTCTGTCCGCCCAAGATGTTCCAATGGCTTCTATCTCGGTAGACAGCCAGCCAACAGCAAATGAGTGTAACTCTTCTGTAATTTAGTTGTATCAATTGTGCAGCTCTCACTCACTGAATGGTAAAACTGTAAAGAAAAGAAAATACACTAACGCAGGTAAGTCCCATATGCAGAAATTATAATTCTTGTACGGAAATTGCATAGATCAAATCAATCATTTATCTGAATTGCAAATGATAGTCTTCTTAATTCGAAGTGTTAATCAGATGCAAACAAGTATGATTATCAATGCAAAACGTTTGCATATGCTAACATTTACCAAAAGGAAATACCTAGCTCAAACGAAAATTCTAATGAGCTAAACACATGCAAGGCAACTATATAACACGCTGAAGATAACACTAACGTTAGCTAGCATGTTATCTACAGTCGCAACTTGGTATCAACACATGACTAATTTTGGGCATACTGCCATAAATGATAACATCACAACAAAGAAAACACAAGTCATGGGCCAGATCTCACAAAGAGAAGGAGCAATTCTTGCGCACCGACAGCATATGCTCCCAACTGAAGCCCCACCTTCTCTAACCAGTGCACACTGGTCCACTCTTAGTTGAATCAGACGGAGCCATCATCATGTTTTCCTTTCGGTTTTAGTAATATTCCTGTGTGTACACAAGAAAGGACTCGGACTGTGGTTCTGTCTGCTCGCTTCTTTTATTGAAAAATAATGCCGTAACAGCCTCGGCTAAAATGAGCCTCTGTTAGCTCTAACAGGCACATTATGGCATTTTGCAAACAGCATATCCTCACCCCAAAAATTGTGCCTAGTTTGAAAATAAAATAAAAATGGCACACCTCCTGTTAGGATTATGTTATGACTATTTGACTTATTTTTTTTCTTTTCATTTTCTTCAAAGTCTTGGGCAGTTACGGCCGCCTCCCGATTTTGTAGATATGAATGCGGACAAAGTCATCGCTTGCATCTGAGCTCCCGTTCTGCTCGCTGGCGGATGTTTGCGCAGCCATTTGGAAGCGTAGCCTGCCGTTTGGTCACAGTCCATTTTGAACAGGCCGGCACTCCGGCGAACGTTCCTGGTCCGCTGCCAGATGCGGAGCAAATTTCTCTCCCTCTGCACAACTGCAGCTGCTTGCCTGTCACGCTGGTCCCAATTCCACTACCTTTGAAGCAAAATAAATAAATCAATAAATAACCAAAAAAAATGAGGAATAATTTGAAGAAATTGCTCACGTGTAAGAAAAATTGCAGTTCATTCAGTGTGGCCAACACACACAGATGGTTGCTTTATGAATCCAATGAGGAGTTAAGAAGGTTTGACCCAACAGGCTTCGCGGTTTTGCTCAGTTCGTTGCGCTTTTGCCAACACCGTTCTCCCTCCTCCTCGCCGAGGTACATATGGTTTAGATGTGGGCCTGTGAGTCAATAACGCTCCGCTGAGAGGCAAGTGAATGGTGCCATTGTTAAGTTGCCGGCCTTGAAAGCTGGTCCTCCTTGTAACAGCTTTTTTTTTTTTGCTCAAATTGAAAAGTTAATATATCACATAGCAGAGCATATTCAGTGTGCGGTTGATTTGTTATGTCATGTGAATTTAGTTTCTTGTCAGGTGCGTGAGAAATGTTTTTTTTTGTTTTTCCAGATACATTTACATAGTAGAGTTTATTCTGCTTTTTGTGTACTGTATTTCCCCAAGTACAAGTTTTTGTTTTTCCTCATTTTCCACCCCCATATTAGGAGGATGGACTTAAAACTGCAATACTCACATCAGACCAATTTTTTTCCACGTATCTGTATTTGAATAAAATTAATTCGAATGCAAAATAAGTAATATGTCATTTACAAGACTTAATCCTTTGAATACTAAATCTTTTTTTTTTTGTATTTAAAATTTTATATATATATATATATATATATATATATATAATATATATATATATATATATTCCAAGTCTAGGGTACTCGGAAAATTAGTTAAAAATAGAATTCCCACTTCCATAACGGCAACAGTATGTTATTTGATGTACGATGTAGAAATGCCTCTAAAAGTAGCATAATTTTGTCATTTTAATAACACGCACATCATGTGCTTTAAATTCAAGATTCAAGAGATTTATTGTCATACAATGTTAGAAAAATATTGTTATTCTTCTGACAAATACTGCCATTTCAATTCAATTTGCAATTTTCTTCAAATCCACCTGCCTCGCAATAATTAAAAATAATTTGGGATATCCCGATCACATTTAGCACTAGAGTCCTAGGCACCTGATTTTGATGATTTTCCATTACTGAGTCCCGATTTGATATACGTTATACACAGTAAATAGAGTATCCAAATTGTTTTTTTTTTTCTTTCTTTCATATATAAAAAAAAAGTGTATAACCTTGTCTAATATATCTAGTGAAGCAGTGGTTTAAGCCAAGTCACCTAAAACATTTAAGCTTTCTCCCACTGGCTATGTTTATGTTTGCTGTTTCCTGCTAGGTTGCTGTGTTGCATGTAGTACACGTAAACATTTTTTTTTTCGCAATGTCTGTACTTCTCGAGCTATGAAAAATGAAAGAAGAATGAATAGAATGAATTTTTCCTACCCACTGACGTCAGCTGTTAGCATGTCCCTTGTTTTGTGTGTGTGTGTGTGTGTGTTGTGTGTGTGTGTGTGCTAAAGAACTGATTTAGCTCCTGTCTTATTTGATATAAACACCATTCTTACACTTTTCTAAAAAAAAAAAAAAAAAAATCCAAACGCTTCAGCGGTAGTCAGTTTTTGTACTGTTTAACTGCCTTTCTCTCATCTTTCCCTCCAATGCCAAATTGTTGCTAAAGTTGAGCTGCGTCTGTCCCAACTCAGGCTCCGTGCACTGTCCAGTGGGGGGAGTGTGACATCCCCCCCTCCCTCCCCCGCCATGCCAAAGTACAAGCTGGCCGACTACCGTTACGGCCGAGAGGAGATGTTAGCACTTTATATCAAAGACAACAAGGTAGGTTGCGCCCCACGCAGCTCGAGGAAGCCTCGCAGTAACGTTCCGAGCCGTCTGCCGATGGCCGTGTTCCCTGATTGCTGTTTATCTTAGGTCCCGGAGGACATGCAGGATAAGGAATTTGCTGCTATTCTGCAAGATGAGCCCATGCAGCCGCTGGCACTGGTGCCTCTCACTGAGGAGGAGCAGGTCAGCCTCTCAGCACAAAGCGCAACGACGCGGCGAGATGAGCCTTTCCATTGGCTGACATTCCTCACATTCTTCCCCACTCTCGCCCTGCCAGAGGAACTTCTCCATGTCTGTGAATAGTGTGGCTGTACTGCGGCTCATGGGAAAGGGGGCGGGTGGAGCAGCCCCGGCCGGAGTGGTCCGAGGACGGGGCACCACGCGAGGCAGCAGAGGTGAGATTGCTCCGATGGAAAAGTACAGATAACTCTGGTGGTGGTTCTTAACCTTTTATTCATTTTTTTTTTTTTTTTACCACCAAACTAGCGCAAACCATTTTAAAATTAATAATGACAACATCCTCTAGCCGTCTGCTTTGCAAGTTTATTTTCTACGCCTGACATAGTGTTCTTGACAACAAAAGCTAATGTTTGTGGTGGAACCCATTTTAAGTAGATCTTTTTTTATTGTGAAAAGCCCAACAAGACGTGTGGCTCATTTTATATATGCGAGTGAACACAGCATTTTGTGGGTCTGGAAAATGTCATAAATTTCTAAGATGCTTGACTGAATGAGGTTTAACTATGCTCAAGGCTCCAAAATTGAGATTTTTGATTAAAGTTGGCCATTTAACTTATTCGTTGACCGCTATTTTCAGACAAATCAAGTTTATTTGTATAGGCCTGAATAACTGCTTCTCGGGTTAAAAAGAATTCATACAGATCATAATTACACAACAGCATCCCCTAAACAAAGCTCCCAGAAGGGGAAGGAAACATTCAAAAATCCCATCTGGGGAAAACAAAAAACCTTCAGAAGGGACCGCAGGTAGGGGGAGTCCCCTTCCAGACTCAACAGGTTGCATTAGATGCAAAAAAAAAAAAAAAAAACCCACACTGTGCCATATTATGCTTCGTTCACACCCAACGTGAAATATCGTCTCATTCATTCGGTAGGCTTTCAGTCGCCAGGTCTTAACAGCCGACATTTAGCTTGTTCATACAATCGCGCCAGAGGTGGGGGGTGAGCTTTTTGTGCACTTTACAGCGGATCCAGGAAGGAGAGCCCCGCTGAGAACTTTCTCATTTCTGGGATGTAGCAGAGCCAATGTTTTCTCCTACATCACCTTTCTTCTTTTTTTACATTGTTGTCCCTCTCTTTGCGGCAATACCCGCCCGAAAATAAAAAAAAAGTTTCAATCGCAATCAAGTGGTCGATACCGTGCTAAATACTGTGCTGTTAATGCTGCACTATTGCTATCTTGGCACAGTAACTACAGTTTAACAGACAGAAGTAAATACTGCAAATACCAGTTATCCAAAGTTGCCCCTCCGCCATTCAACAAGCCAGGTGAGTGCTCTTACTTGGCTCCATTTTTGTATTGAAAGCTCAGCTGACCATGTTGGATAGCTCCAGGTGACCGCAAACCGCTCGCCATGATGCATTCCTGGCCCCCTGTGTGAGACGTTGAATATTCCCGAAGCCGATTGGCTGTCGTGACGCGACAAGCGATGAAAGTTTAAAAAATAAAAATGAACTTGGGGCTAAATTAGAGCTATCTCATGCCGCTATCAATTTCGCATTGCTCGCGACGCGTCGTTCGCCTCGCCCAATGTTCCATTGCGCAAACTACATTGACTACAATATAAAACTGTCCGCTTTTTCGCCTTGTTCACGTTTGGTGTGAACGCAGCATTAGGCAGGAAGTGTCCTGTGCAAAGAGGCCTTGAATGATGTACAAATGTGACTTTGCGACTGAATGAGTTAATATGTTCAAAAATGAAAAGTGTTGGGGTTCATCTGAAATGGGAGCTATTTAGGGAAATAGTTAACTGCTGTTTTCCTCCAGTTTCTCTGCCATCTTGGTGTTCGCTCACTTCCTATTTAGTGGGCTTTGTCCAGTCACATTTGTTTCAGTGTGTGTTTTTGTCCGTGCGCAGGCCGGGGCCGCGGGGAAGGTGGATTCTACCAAAGAAGTATTGAAGATGCTGAGGTCGGTTTTGGCCGTAGCTCCAGAGAGATACACCGGAGCCAAAGCTGGGATGACCGGTAAGGAAGTCAGAGCTTCCTCTTCTTCCTTTTTCGTTTTTACCACATCTGAAGAAGATTGAATTGAAGGAATGTTCAAAGAGGATCTTAGTTTAACAAGCAATCCAACCCCCATTTGCAGAGGTGAGCGTCGATTTGAGAAGCCACTCCGGCGGGAGGTGGGCCGCGCCGGCTTTGAGGAGTCTGCTGGTACCGGGGGCCCCGGGAGGAAAGAGTACACAAGGGCTGACAGCGATAACTGGCGCACCCTCCGGGAGGAGCAGGAGGGGGAAGAGGGGGAGCCGGGAAGCAATTGGAGAGTTGCCGGACCCCGCAGGGATGGTATGAGCAACACAAACACTCCCTCAAGAGGCTCAAGCTGGAGACTGGGCTGAGCAGGGCTTCTTTTGGCAGATGGCGGTCCCCGCTCAGCAGGCTGGCGGGATCACGGTGGTCCGAATGACAGTCGCCGTCGCAAGTTCGATTTTGACTTTGGTGGTCCCGAGAACCTTGGCACCGGTAGCCGGCGACGTGCCGGGAGCGAGGGGCCTGAGGACGACAGGGACGGCCTGCCTGAGTGGTGCATGGATGAGGAGGACGGCGGAATGGGAACTTTTGACTCCTCTGGCGCCTTCATGCCTATGAAGGTGAGTTTTGGCAAGCGTTTTTACCATTTGTTTGTGGGTCATTGAAAATCACTATCACTGAATGGATTTTTTTATGGAACAAAAAAAAAGAGGTCCTTAAAGGCATTATATACAACATTCAGAGGCATCCATACATCCATTAGCTTAACCACTTATGCTCACAAGGGACGCGGACATGCTGGAGCCTATCTCAGCTGTCTTCGGGCAAGTAGGCATCGTACTCTCATTCACATTCATTGGCTCTTTGTTCTCCAACTGTTGCAAAAAGTTCCTCAGGAACTCCAGAATGTTACACATCTAACCTCACCTTTTATTTCTGGCTTCATATTAAAGTTAAAAAGTAAAGGCATGCAACCTTTTGCAAAGGCGCCACAATAACACAATATTGTGTTTGTATGCGTCTAGTGACTAGGTTTAATTTACCATAAACAAAATGGGCTGAAGTCCATAACTTTCTTCATGTTCAAATTAATTTACACCGAAAGTTAAAAAAAAAAACTTTCCTTTCATCAATGTCCTACATAGAACAATAATTCCACTAAGACCAACAATAAAACATGAATCACTTTAATACTCCTTTTAAAATTACAGTAAATCTTTTTCATTACAGATCACTATGTATTATTATTAAACTACTCTATCAATGAACTAAATAGGGGTAGCTTGGTGGCGCAGTGAATAGCACGTCTGCCTCACAGTTAAAGGGACTGAGTTCAAATTCACCTCACTCCTTTCCTGTGTGGAGTTTGCATGTTCTCCGTGAGCCTGCGTGGGTCCTCTCCTCTCCAGCTTCCTCCCACACTCCAAAAACATGCATGGCAGGCGAATTGGACATATTTAATTGTCCTTAGGTGTGACTGGGTGCGTGAATGGTTGTACGTCTCCGTGTGCCCCGCGATTGGGAGGCAACAAGTTCAGGGCGTTCAGGGAAAAAATTAAAATCCACTTCTTCGTCGAATATCGAATAACATACTGTTGCGGTTATGGGGGGGAGGCGAGGCAATGTGCGCATAGAAGCAAATACTGCTTGCAACAACGAACTGATTTGAAGTTTCAATGCTTTATTTTTTGACACAGCTGTATATTCATTTGTCCAAGCCCTAAAAGTCATCATCACTATGTAATACACCAAATAGCTCCTCCCATTTAGGACTCGGACTCTCCTATCCCTTCGTCAATTGTTACAAACATCCTTGTTGCTCTTCCACGGGTAGTCATCTTGGTACCCGCCCAATTTGTTTATATTGAATCAAATCTCCACTTGTACTCGGAGAAATGCGGTATTTTACAAGCTTAGTAGAAGATACCTGTTGAAAAATGCAATTGACTGATGAAGTGTGCATGTGTGTATCTGGAGTAGGACTTGGACCTTATGTGTGTTCTAAAATTGCTGTAATATGCATGAAATTAGACTTGCTCATACCCGCAGAAACTCTGTTTCAATGTTTAAATACAATTCCAAAACGCTAGTCTGTGTTGACGTTTCTGTCTTGATAAACGAGCATAGCTTTTTAATTACCCCTTAACCTTTGCCGGTGATCTCTTAGAAGGGTGGCAAGGAGACAATCCTGGAGGAGGAGTTGGAGTTCAAGGGCATTGAGGAGGAGGACGAAGAGGAGCTCCTTCCCGACACGGAGAGAAACGGAAGCGACGTAGACAAAGACAAGGGTTAGTGGATTCTTTCCGATAATCTCAGGCACAAATCACCTTCATCTGTCCATTGATGACTTTTTCTTTCTGTCTTTTGCTTCCTTCAGAGAGTAAGGAAGCCCCATCAGCTGCAGTCGATGGGGAACCCAAGCCAGAGGCGCCTTCCTCCTCCCCCCCTGCCCCATGTGCCCCTCCCTCCATGGAGCCCCAGCCAGGCAACAGCGGCCCAGCAGCGGACGCCGCTCAGCTGAGCAGCAGCCACCCTTTAAAGGACGCCAGCCCACCAAGTGAAGGTACCAAGACCAAGTGTTGGCGTTTTGCTTTGATAGCTGCTTGTTTCCTGAAATGGCCGCTCCCACTCCGTCGCGCTGTCCCTCCTGGACAAAATGCCCGTTAGCGAGGCCCGCTGCGCTTGTCTGTGTGTGAGATGTGGCTGTGTTTGCAGGATCCAAGAGCAAGGTGAGCCCCAACACTGCCTCCTCCTCAATGCTGCCTCCACCACTCCCATCTTCTGCTGCTGCCCTCCTCCCCACGGCTGCTGGAGGAGACGCTGAGGATGACGAGGGCATGAAACACCTGCAACAGGTATTTGGTCCGCTCTCATTCACTGAGGTCAAACCTCAGCCCCGATCTGAGGAGTCCTTTCTGCCCTTTCTTTCTGACGTTAAGGACCAAACCAGTTACCAAATAGAACGCTGTCTTCTTTTATATAATATTTTCCCATTAAAAATATTTGTCTCAAACATTTCTGTCTTGATAACGACGAGCATGACCCCTTGACCCCTTTCCTTTGCCGGTGATCTCTCAGAAGGGTGGCAAGGAGACAATCCTGGAGGATTTTATGAGCACAACTTGATGAGTAAAATATTTAACACTTGGACCTTGAATGAAAAAGACCTCTAAAGTGTATGTTAAGGCACAGTCTTTGCAAAGCTCCTATTTTGAACATCTCATTAAGAATATCTTTTTTTTTCTTCAAGGTTTTCTGTTCTACTCGCGACTTACTAATTTTTATACTGCTAAATGTTGCCTTCACAAGAACAGCATGCATTACTTTTTGGGATGTTATATGCCGAACATAAAGCTGTTTTTTGAGCTACTTCTTAATTTGAGGCCTCTTCCACACCAGTTGCCTTCTTTGACATTTGGTTCTTAAGATCGCAAATGATAAACTTAAAAAAAAATGAGGTATTTACACCAGCCCTAGCGATACATGCTGCAACTCCACTTGCTATACCTCGGAATATATCATTAAAACCTGGTTTTTAATACGACAAGGCGACTATGAATAAGAAAACCAACTAAGAATGAAAATATGAGTTGTAATGGACCCTGTAGAATCTTTGCTTCCTGACCTTAAGCATAATGCAGTGGTAAATTTTGAGGGGGGAAAAAAAACTATCATACAGAAGCTTATGAGCCGCAGACACACATACTAAACTGCTTCAGTACGACTTTGTTATGTCGCAATTTCATGACGAGCTGAATGCTTTTCGTGTGTGTTTAGGAGGCAGAGAAGATGGTGGCGTCTCTGCAGGACACCTCTTTAGAAGAGGAGTGTTTCACGCAAGCTCTGCAGCAGCAGCAACAGGAGAGCAGGAACACCGCAGCCGCTCTGCCTCTGTCGCACGAGGCCGCCATGAAGTGGTTCTACAAGGACCCGCAGGGAGAGATTCAGGGTACAACTGCCGATTCACGTCGTATTTTTCCAATGGCCTTAGTCTCACCAAAGGGATTTGACCGCACATGCAGGTCCGTTCACCACGGTGGAGATGTGCGAATGGTTCCAGGCTGGCTACTTCACCATGAGCCTCCTTGTCAAGCGGGGCTGCGACGAGGGCTTCCAGCCCCTGGGCGATGTCATCAAGATGTGGGGCCGTGTGCCCTTCGCCCCGGGGCCCTCCCCGCCGCCCCTGCTGGTGAGACAGCCACCACCGGCGCAACGCCCGCAGCCCGCCCGGGGGCCCGCCGGGACTGTGAGTCCGAACTCGGCCTGCATAGACCATGGGAAGGGGTGGATGCACGAGGGAGGGAAGATGGATAGACAGGCTACGGTAATAGATTTTTACATCTTCTATGGATTCACAGACATCTGTACATGCATCAAAAGATGTCTTTCCTCTTCTGTGTTTGGGCTGTTCCGCCTCTGTTCATTCTGAGTGAAACCCTGCTTCTTTAAAATTGCGTAGGAAAAACAAATCGACACTTGAGACCCGCTGCTCTATCCCAATTTTATTAAATATGGAAAAAGAAATTCCCAGCACTTTTTCATCTATGTTGAGTGACACGCAACCTTTGTGTTCTTGACAATGTTTGTGTGTCTTACTGCAAATTTCAACTTCAAAATATGAGTCGGAAGGATCATTTATATCAAACATTATTGGACCAAGTGCTAGAATTGGATTACATGTTAGCACCTCTTTCCAAAAAGGCATTTTATTAGTTTATTTTGTTAAGTTAGGGCTGTGTTTGATAAGGATTCCATTTGAAATTGGTTGGCCAAGCCTATTTTTTTGCTCCCCAAAAAATACTGGTAACTAAAAGAAAACATTGGAATTTTGAAAACCCAACCATTGATTCAATCTTGGTTGAAATTTGAAATTTTGGCTTTCCGTGTTATGAATGACGTCCACGTGACTTTCAATTTCACCAAAATTTAACAGGAAGGGGTTTCAAAATGAGGCGGGATCAGCAGTTTGTAGTCAGAGATGCTTGCTTTCCTTTCTGGTGGGATTCTTGCCACAAAGTAAGAGTTCTCTGTCATCACCCTCAGGGGAACCTGGACCAGGAACGTCTGAAAAAGCAGCAGGAGCTGGCAGCGGCAGCTCTTTATCAGCAGCTCCAGCAGCAGCAGTTATTCCAGCTCATTAACAGGTGAGTGCGGCCAAAGCTCAGAAGCTTCTGTGTGTGGCTCGCGCTTCAACCGGCATTTACCTCCTGACTCGCAGGTGCAGTGAGCAGGGTATGATGCCTTCGATGAACAGGTCGATGTCAGTGCCAGATACAGGGTCCATGTGGGACATGCATACCTCAGCTTCACAGCCGTCAGGTGCGCGCCGGTCCGCAAATGTGCTTGAGCGACGATGGCACTGCGTTCTGCTAAAAATGCCCTGGTGCTCTGCACGTAGGTGGTGAAGCCAGTCTTTGGGACATAACAATGAATCCTTCTACTCAGGGTCCAACTCTGGAACAGCTTCAAAAGGTTTGTTTTTGGCCCTTGAAATGACGCATTCACTGCAGATTATTTTTGTTTTTACCTTTTTAAGTGCTCCCTGTAGAATTTTCTTTCTAGAGCCAGACTGCTTCACAGACATACACACACATATATATATATATATATATATATATATATATATATATATATATATATATATATATATATATATATATATATATATATTTTTTTTTTTTTTTTTTTTTTTTTTTTTTTTTCATACAAAGTCCAGATATTCAATCCCAGGTATTTGTGTGCACTTCAGTATCTATGATAATGAATTATTTCGGCTCGTAGTTATAATAGATTGAAAATCAATAATATACCAATGTATTTATATACTAATAGAATTGTTTATTACTTTATCATTTCAAGTAATTGAACATTTTATTTAATTTTTTTAGTGCCATCCTTTAGCCAAACGTGTGAAAAAATTGGGGGGGAGGGGGGATAAGTACCTGAAATTTAATGACAGGAAAGAAATCATCTGTGTAATGGTATTTGATGTTTATTTTCACATTTTATCTTTATGTTCCCAAATATTTACAGCGGTTGCATACAAGTAACACTGATGCCGTTAATAATTACATAAAAATCCATACCGTGGCCTTGTATCCTTCAATGCATATCATGAAATTTTGTGAGGTGATTCTGCCGACCTGTCAATCACAATAAAAGGGAATCTTATCTTTATTCGATGACATTTGGCAAATCAGTGGGCCGGAATATACACAGTGTAGAGAAGAAAAATACTTTTTAAGGGTATTTTGGGGGTCCACGATTGTGTTATTGACAAGATTTCCATCCAGCTCCAGCAGGAGAGGCGAGATGCCGAACTCAGGGCGAAGCGGGAGGAGGAGGAGCAGCAGCGTAAAAGAAGGGAGGAGAAGAGGAGGCAACAGGAGGAGCAAAAGAGAAGGGAGGATGAAGAGCTCTTTAGACGCAAACAGGTGGAGAGCCCCCCCTTCCCCCCCATCGTTCCCTCCTACCTTCGCATTGTGGTAACGCATTTGTGGTGTGGTGTGTGGTCGGCAGCAGGAGCTGATTTTGAAGCTGCTGCAGCAGGGGCCGGTGGCGGGCGGCTCTGGCTGGAGCGGGGCTTCTTCCTCTGGGCTCTCCAAATCAGCCAAGCCCCTCTCACTCCTGGAGAGGCAGCAGGAGGCTGAACGCCTTCTCAAGCAGCAGCAGCATCAGCAGCAGCAGAGAGCCCAGCAGCAACGGGAGCGGGTAGGAGCCCGTATTACTTACAAGGGCAGCAATTCGCCATTTGTTCAATGAGCCTTTAATCTGAAGAATATTTTGTCGGTTATCCCATGAATCCGACATAAACAGGACACTATTTCAAATTGACAGTGCAGTAAAACGAAGCTAGAGTTATTTGTCATGTCAGTATGTAAAAAGACCCCCAAAAACTTAAAAATATGTTTTGGCAGTTGAATGGGTTAACGTTCTCATTTTGTGTGTGATCTGCAGCACTCGGGCATGTCGATGGGAAGCTCCTCCATGGGAGGCCAATGGGGAGACGGCGTGGGCATCTGGGGGGGTCCGGGCGGCATGGAGGGCAAAAGCAGCGGCGGCATGGGCATGTGGGAGGAGGCCATGAAGAACCAGGCCGGCCTGCGCGGCAACGGCAATAGCAACTTGGGCTTGAAGAACAGTCGCAGCAGCCCTTCGCTCAGGTGCGTCTGCCTTGCCCCCGCTTTTCTTTTGGCGACAACTTGGCTTGGCCCCAACCCGCACGCCCGCGTCTGCACCTGTCTTTCCAGCGAGCAGTACATGATGCGTCGTAAGCGCACCGACGAGGAGGAGAAGCTGCTGAAGCTGCTGCAGGGCATGAAGCCCCAGGACGGCTTCACCACCTGGTGCGAGCAGATGCTACACGCCCTCAACGCCTCGGCCAGCAACTCGTCTTCTCCGGATGGTAAGCGCTCTCCCGTCGCTCTATGCGCGGCAGAGGCCACCGTTTTGAATATGGCATCGCGGCCATTTGCAGTGGCTACAATCGTGGCCTACCTGAAGGAGGTGGAGTCTCCCTATGCCGTGCTGGATTTCATCCGGTCTTACCTGGGAGACACAGTGGAAGCCAAAGAGTTCGCCAAACAGTTCCTGGAGCGACGTGCCAAACAGAAAGCCAACCAACAGAGGCAGCAGCAGCAGCAGGTAAACAATAAGCCGCCCCACCACAAATCCCGCTCTGCCGTCTTGGCGGCACTTGTGAAAGCCTATCGCTTCCTTTTCCCAGCTGTCGAAGGAAGTGGCTGGCCTGAACATGAACTTCCCTCTGCAGGTAAAGGTTTATGCTGACACCTTGATCAGTTTAATTGGGGGGTACACTTTTTTTTATTGACGTGCGCTTTTTGAACAGGACACCATGCGAGGTATGAACGCAAGCGCCCTGCAGTCTATGTTCCAGGCCAATCACATGGGCAAGGCTGCTCTCTATGACAACCAAGGAGGGAAGATGAAAAAAAAACAGCCCATGATGCTGCACTCTGATCCCAGCATCTTAGGTAGGTCACCTCACGAACTCACCCACTTTATGCCACTTTACACAACACACACACACACATCATGTGTTATAATTGGACAGCCATGATCTACGTCATTACTGAAGTCAGGGGTAGACTTATAACCGTGTTTTTGTCAAACTCACCCAAATTGAAGTAAAAATGTTTAAAAAAAAAAGGGGGGGGGGGGGCGTGTGGTGAACTTGTACTCTGAAAAATTGTTTTGCTTCAATTCAATAAGTCTGGCAACTCCTGCATTTTGCCCCGCCCGCAGGCTACTCATTCCACAACACGGCCGAGTGTCTGAGCCTGAATGAGATGGAGATGGTGGAGGATTACTGATGTGATGACGACGCAGCAGCAGCAATAGCTACCTGAGGCCTTCTTGTCTTTTAATCAGACAAACCTGATGACGAATGTGCACTGCTAGGGGAACCCGAGGGCCGGGGGAGGGAGCAGTCCTAAGAGGAGGTACGGGGATGCAGGGGGGGGGGGGGGCACACCCCTCTCTTGTGGCTGTGACAAAGAAAGGGGGTGCCCTGCTGCAGCAGTTGAGCAGGGACCACGGGGGTGGGGGTGGGGCCTGCGTTTCAAAGAAACATGGGTATCCTCCGGCACTCAACATTTTAAGCACCTTATAACCACTAATGCACTTTATTGAGATGGGATTTGATGATTTTTTTTTTTGTCTGCGTGCGTGAGTGCGCGTGTGCTCCGAATCAAGTGTGCATGCGGTATGTGTGCATCACAACTGGAAGTGTTAACACAGGCGGGGGGGGGGGGGGGGGGGGGGGGTTGTGGTGAGCGTTTCAAAGTCGGGGACCTTTAAGTTGAGAGCAAATCCTTTTTCTCAAAAGACAAACACTGTTGCTATTTCTGTTTTGCATTTTTTTACGTTTATATATATAAATATATATAAAAAAGTAAAGCTATTGAAAAGTGGATTATGAAAACTTGAAGATTTGCACTTGCCTAAAAAAAAAAGAAAATCCTTAAAAAAAGGGGGGGGGATTAGCCGTAGAAGTGGTTATTTTTGTGAATGTGTGTGATTGACTGATGTGTGATTGGTTCTTGTCAGTAATATACCAGTGTGCACAATGTCTTTTTTTTTTTTAATTTGCTTACCAATATGTGTGACAAACGTGGCCATTTTTGAGTTTTTTTTTTTTTCTTCTTCTTCTTTTGTACTTTGCTGTTTGCGTGCGCGAGTTGAGGGCGAGAGAGGGCGATTGCACAACACACCCTTTCCGGACGCAGCTCTTTCTCCCGACTCCGTCAATTGCGTTTGAGCGAAATGGGAACGGCGGCAGATGAAGATTACGTGTGTGCGAGCGAGATTTTTCTTTTCTGTCGAACGAAATGAGTTGAGACTACAGGTACTCATTTTCAATAATGTGCTTTTTTTTTTGTTTTTGTTTTTTGTGTATGAATGCACATTTGTGCCTAAGAACTTGGATGAGTGCGTGGCCATTGAGACATTAGCTCTTTTTCAGAGTGAGTGTGACGTGTGTCAGTGCTCAGCACAGTGTATGTTTTTTGATATATATATATATATATATATATATAAATATATATATATATATATATATATATATATATACATATAAATATATCGTTGATGTTTCTAGTTTGGAGGCGATCCCATCAGAAGGTTCGATCACGTTGCCTTTTGTTAGCTCGAACTTGTGAATGAAAGGTTGAGGGGAAAAAAATTGCAGCATCTTAAGGGTGCATGCAAAGTTAGCATTGTTACTTGTTCGTTGTTGCAATTTGATAATGACGAGTTTTCTTTTTTTATGAGAAATATATACAAAATATACATTATATACAAAGTTTAAAAGTATTTGGACTAAGATGATGAGCACTTGGGGCTGCTATTTTTGTTGCGTGTGTGTTGTTTTTCTTTTTTTGTTTTGTTTTTATAAGTTGTGATACTTTTTGTTTCATTCTCGCCATGTGAAGTGTATTTCTTTCTTAAGAAAATATTGAATGTATTCCAAAAAATGACAAGAAACCCGTGCTGATATATTTTTTCCTCAGAAGATTTCAAAAATGGAAAGAAAATACAAGAACGCTTCAAAGAGGAGATTTTTTTCTCTTTTTTTTGTAAAGTACACAGCGTAGGAGGAAAAAAACTGTGGATGGAAACAGTTGAACACACTGCCTCTACAATCCTGATCGTACAAATGGTGACTAAGAATGAAAAGAAAGGACTATTTCTATTCCATACTGGAGCTTTGGTTGTTTACAAACCACATGGATATCAGTGGGTGCAACCCCCAACCCCCGCCCTATTTGTTTTGTTTGTTTTTTTTCCCCATGTAAAAATGGGCAGGGTTTGAAAGTGCGCTTCTGCCATGATGGACATTAAGTGGTGATTTTCAGGAAAGATGGACAATATCTGCCTAATTGGAGCTTTTTTGGGACTGTGGTGCAGAGAGGGGAAATCCAAGGACTGCCCCCCCCCCCCTTTTTTTTTTTTTCTCGTAATTTGTGTGCGTGGAATGGGGCACAGGGCCAGTCGGAGAAAGGAACTGAGAGGCAATACGAGTCCCGGGCTCAGTCCTCATCAGCACTCACCCTGCCCGAACCAACTTCACCTATGCACTTTTGTTTCAATTCAAGCTGTGAGGTACCAATTTTTTTCCGGGGGGGTGGGGGCGGGAGCACAACGGGAGGATGATAACGTCACTGAAAAAAAAATCCCAAAAAGAACTGAAAGACTGGAGCCTCCTGTATCCTGTACATAAGCATATTTTTCTATCACCTTTCAGAGTAGACTACGAGATGACCTGCGAGCAGATGAAGGAAAACCTCGTGATGCGCCATTTATGTCTTGAGTCCAGATTTTTTTTTTTAAGACAAAAAAAAACTTTTTAAAAGACTTTTTTTTTTTTTTGGAGGGGGCTTAAAAGACTTTTTTTTTGGGGGGGGGGGGCATACAAACAAAAGAGTAGCTCCAGCAAGGAGGACTCTTAGTAAATGGATGTTGCCGTGGCTGAAATAACCACACAAGGTCCGACCCAAACTTCGACACCGGTAAGACCCACGAACCTGGATCACTTCATTGATATCTTGCCTTTCGCTTAATGTCCTCATCTCATCTTCTTACAGGCCCGCGCCGCTTCGGGATGAATCCGACCCGGCAAGCTCGGACCTTTTGCGATTTCCCGGACAGATGTGAGGACACCCACCTGAAAAGTGGGTCCTAATCTACCAGCAGGACCTGTTTGCACGGCAAGGACAAAAAAAAAAAAAAAAAAAAGGCCACTTGGGCTTGGAGCGGATAAGGAGCCGGCGCCGAACCCTGAACTTAAGCCCTTGTACGAAAAAAAAAAAAATGTGACACAACTAACACTTTGTTCCATGTCACATAGATATACACACACACACACACACACACACCAGTTCAATTGGGGCTTTGTAAATACTGTACATTTTTCTTTTTTTTTCTTTTTTGCATTTCCCCTCACTAGTTTTGCTTTAATTCTCCACTTCAACATGCCTTAAAATTGTACAGTCCAGTCATGAATGGCTTAACCCAAAAGAATACAGAAGCGCACAACAACCGGCGCGGTCAGCTTTTCTTGACCAACATGGATGTATATATTTTCTTGGCTAATTTTCTTGGCTTTTAATTTTTGTCAGGGTTCACTTTTTTTTTTTTTTTTTTTTTTGAGGAGTAGTGTTGTTTAGATGCGCAACTGGTGCAGACAATATAAGTTCTAAAGTCTGTACTGTTTGGAGCTGAGCTGAAAGGACAGAAGCTAGATTTATTGCCGCGTGACCAAATATCAATCGGCTATATTGAAACGGAAGCCAAAATCCAGATCATCATTCAGTTCAGATGAATGGTTTGGAGGCTTATTCTTTATACAGAATTTATACATTTACTACTCTTGGATGCTAACTACGAGTCCCGTATTTGATGCATGGTTTGGAACTAATACATTTTGGTGTCCTAATGTGATGTCAGGTGACACCAGGTTTCAGATTTCTTTGATGCTGACAATTACAGGTGATTTACAGATTTATTTTTGAATTAGCAGCATTTATTTGACTTTTATTGGAACGCATTTGTGTCTATTTTGATTGAGCCAAAAGTTATGACATGTAGACTTAAGCCATGCCGGGTCTATTCGGTAAAAATGTTTGTTTTCAAGATAAAGCACAGCATTCTTTGGTTTGCAGTAGAAATTGTTGCAGTTAGTTCGCTGCACTGCTGATTTTATGACGAGATTTACATTAACTTTGTATGTAAGAATTGTATGCATATCTGATCTGGCTGTATTTGGCATTTGTAAAGGAAGGGAAAAAAAACGGACGCTAACCCAATCAGCTCAGCTCCTAAACTCTCTCGTACACACGCATGTGTGCGCATTTTATATAATATATATATATATGCTCCCTACAAATCTGAACACGGTTATTATTTACTAATACTGCGTTTGTGTGAACTAACACACATGATCGTGTTTTGATTCGTGGGCTGCATATTGAAAAGAAAATTGACTTCCAAGTTGACAAGAGTATATTCTTTTGGTGGATAAGGAGCAACTGAAAGATATGTAAATAATTCGGGTTGTTTTGTTTGAAGAACAAAATAAATATTAGCAGTTAGCAACAGACTATAGTGTTCACTTGCTTGGGAAAATACGCTACACCGAGTCTCGCGAGACTTTCTGAACACATGGCTTCCCATCAGCCCGGCCCTTCTCGTTCAGAAAGGAACAAACTCCGAAATAGGATATCCACCTCGTACAAATAATCAACTGGATGCTGGAGGAGCTTCACGGCCCTGCAGTATAATCTTCATCTCAATCAGGAAGGACAGTTCAACTGCTCTACTAGACCAAAGTCCGGAAGGAGCCACAAGTCGGGTGAGGAGCAGTGTTAGCATGCTAATGTGAACGTAACGTACACTTATTTGCGCCAACAAATTCAAAAGAGTGACCTTTTTTCCTCAGTTAATTCGTCCAAAGCATAGTTGGGACTCAACGATCTCGATTTTGCGGGAAATTATGTCTAAAATAGGATCGTTGTGGTCCTTTTGTATCATTACTTAGGCGCGACGTTAATTACGTCATGCTGTCGCATAGTTTATACGTACTTATTGTATCGCGTAGTTTATTGTCACTTTCATGAATGAACTCAAGTAAATCTAGTTTTATATAAAAAAAAAAAAAAACAGACGTTAGAGTAAATAAGTACACAAATACTGTGTTACTGATAACTTTTTTAGACGATCGAGGGCATCAAATTGGATAAAGGAATGCAACATTTGTTTCCCAACAAATTCACAATAAGATCCGATAACATATAGTAAATGTTCATCAATGAACAACAAGTGGGAAAACGTGTTTTTAAAATTATTCGTTTGTGAAAAGTAATGTCGTTTTCAATTTAATCACACTATAGACAAATGTTTATACGGCCGAGAACGGCCAAACAATTGGTCTACCCTTTTTTACGTGTCAGAATTAAGTAGTCGTAAGTTGTAAATATTACCTGTAAAAACTAACTATCCAGCAATCTGCCATTTTTGCAAAATCGTATTTTTTAACCAATTAGCTCAATTTCAAACCTTCACTTTTTAAACTGGCAAATCAATCGATTTTTTTACCTCGCTGTACTTGACATTAATGTCTAACAGCGATCACTGGTTGCACACAGTTCCTTTTTAAATGTTGCTTTGATTTGACAAAATGTGGACTTGTTCGTCCATATTTTCACAAGAGCATGTTGTTTTTTTTGCAGGTTTGTGGATGCTGTAATGTCCTCGCTCGCCAGCATATTAAGAAAACCACACTGCAGGAAGAAGGCAGACCCCAGCCGTTTATTTTTGACCGCCCGCAGCCAGGGAGAAACCAAGTCATGTCTGACGTGAAGACGAGCCCCGAAAGCGCCACGGCAGAAGGGCGGGAAACCGAGTCGGACTGCGAGCCACCTCGGGATGCGGTCCGGGAGGATCGGGATGAAGCCTTCACCCCTGCCAAACGTCCCCGATTGGGTGAGGAGGACCTTCAGCCAGCACAAGTGGAAATGGAGCAGGAAGACCAAGGTAGTTTTTTCATTGTGGGACATCATGGCAAGTGAGACACTTTCCACCGGCAAATTTCATTTCTGGTCTTAGCAATAGCCGACCTAAAAGCCAAAGATGATGGAGATGGAGATGACGTGGCTGCGGGTGGGGGCACCAAAGAGGAGGAGGAGCAGTGCCAGCAGGATGCACATGGGTAGGGCTGCACAATAGGGCCTAAAGAAAAAATACATTTCCACTTTGGCTTAGCCTGGACCCCCGTAATGCAAAATATCTTCAAAAGTCATAGTACTCCAATTAGGACATAATATATATATTCCAATTTCATAAATATAAAAATAGACAGTGTAGGTACTTTTGCTATTATCGCATTTTTTACAATTGTTGATATGTCCCGCCACATCATTTTATGCGGCCCTCGAAATACTGATTTGATTTCAACTTTCTAGTTAAAATACTGAATTTGCAAGTTGTCTTAAAAATAAATAAATAAATAAATAAATATTGGTATCCTCACACATTGGTATAAACACACTTAAAATGTATTTATTTTTTTCTTTATTTATTTATTCAAGCCTTCTGACAGAAACTATACACTACAATTAAGCCAATGATAAAAATGAGTCTGGCACCCCTGCTTTAGATTCTGCAACACCGGTGTCAAACTCAAGGCCCGGGAGCCAGATCTGGCCCGCGTCATCATTTTATGTGGCCCGCGAAATGCTGATTTGACTTCAAGTTTCTGGCTAAAATACTGAACTTGTTTCTTTTTCCAACAGCTATAAATGGCTGCTAAATAATTAGACTTTCCCTTGAAATGCCACAATGAAGTACTGTAGGTAGTTCCCATGGTTAACATGTCTTAAAGCGGCCATCCAGCTCAATTCAAATCTTCAATTATTAAGATGAAGAATCAATCGAATTAATTTGATTTATCGCCCAGCCCTTCGGATGGGGGCCGTGATGGAGAAATGCATCCAGAGGAGGAGAAACCCAACGACTCTGCAGATGAGCCCAATGAAGAACAGCAGTAAGTTGAAACTACACTGGTACCTCT
Organism: Hippichthys cyanospilos; assembly: GCF_059441005.1. Classification (NCBI taxonomy): domain Eukaryota; kingdom Metazoa; phylum Chordata; class Actinopteri; order Syngnathiformes; family Syngnathidae; genus Hippichthys; species Hippichthys cyanospilos. The sequence goes on from NC_142369.1 coordinate 4,592,767, forward strand.
ACATACGAAATTAATTTATTTCAGAAGTTATTTTGTAACGTGAATTTTTGAACTACAGCTGCTTTTTATCTGTAAATAGCTTAATTTATTCCAAGGTTAAAAAAATGCTCCTTGAACCTGTATCAGAGGTCCCCAACCACTGGTTCATGGCCTGCTATCGGTACGTGGATCGGCTGGTGCCGGAAAATGATGTTTTGCAACCGATTTTGTTTATCCTTCACCAGTTCATTCATTTGTGCTTGAGCTTTGTTTTTGGCGCCGCCTCTGGCCCTTGTTGATATTACATTTTGCAGTGAAGAAGGACTGTGGTTCGAATGTGTTTTTATGAGGGTATTTACAATGTTAACGGTAGCCAATGGCAATTTTATCTTTTGTAAATTGCGGGTGAGAAGTGTGCATGAAACGAGTTGAGATGAGAAGTGGAAGACCACAGTCAACATCGGTGCAAACAGTTGTGATGAAATAAAGATTGGCGTCTTTTTTTTTTTTTCAGGCACTTTGATGCACTTGGGTTTTTTTTCCTGATTAGACAAAACTTTAACCTGTATAAATGCTGTAAACATAGATAACAGTCGTTGAAAGTTAATTTATATTGCTTTTTCCGTCGTCAATGTTAAAAAGGATCAAGTTTGGGTATACTTATACAATTTTTATGGATAATAATCTCATATTTGGTCAGTGTTGCTAGTGGGGGCTGCGAAATGTTTTCTTTTTCCTGGAGGGGGCTTTGCAAAATATTCATGGAAAGCACCAACAATTTCCACCTTTTGTATTCTGAATTTTATTTTGTAACTAGATAATATTGTTCCAAGAGACATTTCGTAACCTGAATTTTTCGTAGCAAGAGGCGTTTGTAAGTCGAGGTACCACTGTACTTTTATACGCCATTGTGTAAACATTCTTTTGTTGTCCTGCAGCGTTGCCTTAGACTTCTCCCAGACCCCCCAAGTCCTGACGAGTTCCTGGAGCGAATACTCCAATTTTCCCGAGAATTACCTCAAAGGTTGCAAATGGTAAGAAAAAGAAAACATTCCAGGTCAATGTAACGTAGTGCTGTGTACTTTTGTCCCGGACAAAATCAAAGCAACTTTGCGCCTCGGGCTAGGGCTCCAGATGGTTCCTGTCTCCTGAGCAACAGCGCAGACAACGTGCTCCGTGTCTACAACCTTCCCCCGGAGGTTTACACCTACAACTGGGATGTGCTGCCCGAAATGGTGAGTCGTTCCATGGGTTTGCTTCTCGCGAATGGGGGGAAAAAAAAAAAAAAGACTTGAAAAGAAAATGATTTATTTTATGCCCGGCTGCCCTGTCATCAACTTAACGTCATTAACCCCTGGGTGTCCTGGGTTAAGGTTGTACACTAGCAAGCTGTACTGAACGGCATAGACAATAGGAGAGCAGGACAATGAACGCGAGGGATTCTGACCAATGGGAGAGCAGGATACTGGTGCAGTGGGATGGCGCGTTAAACGCGTGTGGGAATTTCAAGTTTTCAACCAGGAGCGTGCAAGTTTTCGCTCGTATAAAGAATTTTTTTTCAGTTTAAGAAGCAAAAATTTGGCCGAATTATAACTCGTAAAGTGACTATTTCGTGTATCTAAGGGTTCAACTGTATTATGACTTTTGAGTCAATCATCGAAGTCAATGAAAGGCTTGCAAATGTCTTCAATGTTGGCCGCTCGCCAACACAAAAATTTCTATTGCACCCCGTTTGCGAGCTGCCGTTGGATTCATGCAAAATCAGGGAAAATCCATGACAAAACATCAGATTTTCAAAGTATCCAAAATTGACAATATTTCCAATTTTTAATGGGAGGAAATGTGCCCGACATGGGCTGAATTGGTTTGCAAACTCGTTCCCTGTATTAAGCATGATGGTGTTTTAAACCCCCTAGCTGGCTTTGCTTTCGTGTTACACTTATATTACTGCGTTGTGTTTCAATTGCAGTTTAACTGTCGACCCACAGACACGGTGTTAACTTTAAGTGCAAATAAGAAAACTGAAAAAAAGAATTAGTACGAGTGCTGACGGCTGTAGACCAGCGCCTGGCGATTGACGGACCAGAAAAAAAAGGTCAAAGGTCTCCTGGTGGTGGTGGAAAGTTGGGCATAAATATATCGGGGGACTGAACGACCGATGATTACAATTTCGTCCGGCTTGAAAAACTGATGGACAGTTGATGACGGAAAGCGGATGGGGGCTCTGACGAATGTCGGGCCAGCAAAAAAATGGAAGTCGCCCATTTCGGCATTTAATTGCCCTGCACTTTTTCTTCCCCAGAGTCCAGTCCTGAAAATGGCTGAAGGGGACACCATCTACGACTACTGCTGGTACCCCAAAATGAACTCTTTGGATCCCCACTCGTGCTTGTGAGTCCTTGTCCGACCGATTTCATCCCCGACTTAGCTGAAAGATTTTTCAATTTTGCGCACGGCTCCAGGCGAGCAGCAGTAGGGCGTGATGGCACGAAGCTGGTGGGCACCCCTTCTGGAATAGGATTTGAATTTAAGGCTGTCCAAAAATTATTTTTTATATGGTTAATTAGGTAGCCCCACAAAATTGTCTTTACCCTTGAGGTCCACTGTCATGGGCATTAGTTTTTGTATCTTTGGACTTAGTGGAGTGACATAACTAAGTCCTAGTGTTGACAGTAGAGGACATCCTGGCCTTTCCAATCATGTCTCAGATACAACAGTGGACAACAGGTGACACAGAACAACATACTGACTCTCAGGAGGATATGCCTCCATGTTGTTATATTGTTTGTCTACATGTGTTGCTGCAAAAATGGTGTTCGGCTATCTATCTTTTGAAGCTTTTTTTTTTTTTTTTTTTTTTTACTTTGCTTGGGATATCCCGATCACGTGATCGGAAATCAGGGCCGATGTGTTCATTGTCTTTACTTTGAAGCAGGGGTCATAAACTCATTTTAGCTTGTCGGCTGCATAAATGAAAATCTATTCCCAAGTGGGCCGGACCATTAAAATCAACAAAATAACATTACAATTAATCATAAAAAAGTTCTACATTTATTGAAAAAAAAAAGTGCATCTCATTTCTATACTTTACAAGATCATCGCCCGTTCACAGGCCAGAACTGACCCGCTGGCCGTATGTTTGACATCCTGCTTTAAAGGGCTACAAACATCAAAGCGATATAAAGGAATTGTGTGTGTGTGTGTGTGTGTTTTTTTTTTTTTCATTTTAGATTCCCAAAATAAAGTTCTTGTGAAAACATAAAACAGAAAAGACAATTTTGATGCAATTTTGACTTCGGTGCAACAGATGTTACCCGGGCATCCCTACCTTGTTCAATGACGTCCCCCATGCAAAATACTTTTTTGAAATACCCCCTAACCACAGCAAAAAAAAAAAAAAAAAAGATTGTTTTGATGATGTTTGGTGTCTCCAGTTTTGCCAGCAGTAGCCGGGACAACCCTGTCCACATCTGGGACGCCTTCTACGGCGATGTGCGGGCCAGCTTCCGTCCCTACAACCACCTGGACGAGCTGACGGCCGCCCACTCGCTTTGCTTCACCCCCGACGGCTCGCGGCTCTACTGTGGCTTCGACAAAACCGTCAGGGTCTTCGACACCGAGCGGCCCGGCAGAGATTGCGAGGAGCGGCCCACCACAGGTCAGGCGTGAAAACTGGTACTTTGGGAGAGTCCATTTGGCAGACATACTGTCGCGGTAGCAAATTGGCTTGAGTCAAACAACATACCGAAGGTTCTCGGACTCCATTTGAGAACTGTTTGAAGAAAAGCCAGCTGTTTGAACGTGAGAGGCATAAATTGGGTTTGCATCCATGGGAGAGAACATGTGAGGAATGTGTCAAAGAAGAGGTGAGAGAGACAGATGTATGTGTGAGAGGTGTGATAAACATGTTTGTGAAAGTGTGTGAGGGAGACTGAGTTTGTGTTCATAGGAGAGAAACGTGCGAGGAAATATGCCAGAAAACGTTTGATTGCGAGAAAATCTAGTGCGTGAAAAGAAAATGCGAGATTTATGTGAGAGCTACAGACTGTGTGATACATGTTTGTGAAGCTGTGAGTGTATATGTGAGAAAAATTGAAAGTGTGCATGGGAGAGAAAAAGTGTGGCCCGAATGTGTGAGAAAAATATTTGAGGAATTGTGTATAGAGAAAACCGAGTTGGTAGCCGTTGGAGGAAAAACATGAGCCGTGTGTCAAAAAATATGCGAGAAAATGTCTGTGAGAAAAACTGAGTTTGTTTCTTGAGAAAGGAGTGGGTGAGAGACGTGTGAGAAAGATGTTTGTGGAATTGTGTGTCTCGTTTTTTAAGCCTTTTTTTTTTTTTTTCCATTCGGTGGGCCACGCGCAGCAAAGAAGCAAAGCGGGCAGAGCGGCATCATCTCCTGCCTGGGCTTCAGCCCGTGCCAGTCGCTGTACGCCTGCGGCTCGTACTCTCGCTGCGTCGGGCTCTACTCGTGCCAGGACGGCGCCCTGCTGGCGCTGCTGCCCGCCCGACACCACGGGGGCCTCACGCACCTGCTCTTCTCCCCCGACGGTTACTACCTGTACACGGGCGCACGCAAGGTAGGCTCATATTGAATGACGCGGAAGGATTTTGGTGAAGAATGTTTTTTTTTCTTCATGAAAGATAGGGGATGATGTGGAAAGAGATTGAATGCGAGCGGTTAAGGAAGATATGGCATGATACATTCTATATCATACCATAATTTCCATTGGATTTCATTCTACATATTTTATCTTAAAGTATGGCTAATGAAAGGCACGGAATGATGTGGATGGTAGTCAATAGTGTTATGATAATAGTAAAAATGTGAAGTGAATTGAAAGAAAATGAAAGATGTGGAATCATTTGAATGATGTGCAATGATTTTGTTGATAAATGTTCAATATTCAGGTGAAAGCATGTAGAATGAGATGGAATGGGTTTGAAAGGTCTGAAATGACCTGGAAGGATTTTGATGAGAAGTACACTTTGTTGGTGAGAAATGATTGAATATACTGTACTTGTTAAAAAATGTTCAATAGGATAGTGAGAAAAGTGGAATGATATGGAATGGGTTTGCGGAATTGCGGAAGAATTCGGGAGAGATGTTATGAAAACATGGAACTATACGGAACAGTTTTGAAGGATATGGAAATAGGTCTGCTAAACAATGGCTGACATGTTGGTGAGAAAATGAGGAATGATATGGAATAAGAGAAATGGAATGATTTGGGGTTGAACTAACAGATGTTGAACGATATGGTATACACTAGTTAAAAATGTACGATATCTAATTGAAAACGTAGACTGATGTGGAATGGGTTTGAACGACACAGAAGGAGTTCAAATGACACGGAATGACACTGGTGAAAAGAGGTGGCGTCAAATCTGATGGCAATGAGAGATTTGGATTGAAATTGAATGAGAAGGAATCGTAAAAACATGCATAGCACACATGTATGCATAACACGCACTGTAAAAACATGCATAGCAGAATAGACGGATAAAAGATGTGGAGTCCATTGAACGGCATTGAATATTTTGGTAAACGTTGTGGAATGATATAAAAGGACATGGCATAATACTGTTTAAAAATGTTCAATCTGTCGGTGACAAAAAACAAGATAGAATACAGTATGTTTGAATGGTATGGAATGACTGATTAGAATAGGTGGCGGGAAACCTAATGCTAATGGAAGATAAGGATTGAGAGCGAATAGTAAGGAGCGACACTAAAAAAAACAATGTGGAGCAGAACGGACCGATAATAAAAGACGTGGAATATTTTGGTAAACGTTGTGGAACGATATGGAAAGACACCGGTTGAAATAAGTGGCGTGAAATCTAACGGTAATGAGAAAGAAGAAATGACACTGTAAAAAAAAAAAATGCAGAGCAGGATGAACTGATAATAAAAGATGCGGAATACATTCCGTGATGTGGAACACTTTGGCGAACATCGTGGAATGATATAGAAAGATGTGGAATAATACTGGCAAAAAATATTTCATATTTTGGTGAAAAAACGGTATGAAATAGGTTTGAACGACATGGAACGAAACTTTTTGAAATAAGTGGCGTGGGATCTAATTTTAATGAAAGTTACGGAATGAGATTGAATAATAAGGAATGACGGCGTAAAACAAAACGCGGCGCAGAATTGACCAGCGGTAAAAGATGTGGGATCCATTGAAGGACGCGGAATATTTTGGCGAACCGTGGAACGAAATGGGACGTTTTTGAAAGAATTTGCACCGATACGCCTAGGACCCCGAGATCCTGTGCTGGGACCTCCGAGAGCCCGGCCGGGTGCTCTTCTCCCTCCAGAGGAGCGTGGCCACCAACCAGCGCATCTACTTCGACCTGGACCCGTGAGCGAGCGCTTTTTTTTTTTTTTTCTCCCCGCCCGCTGCCGGCCGCTTCCCGTGAGCATTTGCGCTTTTCCAGGTCGGGCAGGTACCTGCTGAGCGGCGACACGGAGGGAGCGGTGTCGGTGTGGGACACGCGGGAAACTGCGGCGGAGCGGCACCCGCTGCGCCCGCTCCTCGCTTTCCGGGCCCACTGGGACTGCGCCAATGGCGTCAGGTAGGGACCAACTGCCTCGCTTGGATTTTTTTGGTGGCCCGCCAAATGCTGATTTGACTTCAACTCTCCGCCTTCAATACCAAACTTGCAAGCGTTGTCTTCTTTTCTCGCCTTTATTCCTTCACTGCTTCCTTCCTCCCTTCCCCTTCCGTCTTTCTTCCCTTGACATTTCTTTGTTCTTGTATTCTCTCCACTCCTTCCTCTTTTCTTTCCTTCCTTCACCGCTTCCTTCCATCCCTCCTTCCTGCCTTCCTTCTTCAATCAATCAATCAATCAATCAATCAATCAATCAATCCAATTTTATTTGTACAGGCCCGAATCAGCAAAGTCTCAAAGGGCTTCACAGGTGAAAAGAGGTCATGTCGAAACCTCTTTTGAAAAAAGAAGTCATACACAGACATCTTTTCGGTGTAGGGTACGCAACAGCATCCCCTGTCAAAGCTCCCAGAAGGGGAAGGAAAAACTCCAAAATCCCAATTTGGGGAAAATCAGAAACCTTCAGAAGGGACCACAGGTGGGAGGAGCCCCCTTCCAGGCCACTGGTTGAAGTGGATGCTGCACGTACCTTCTTCAATTGCCCTCCCTTTCCTCCCTTCCCTTCTTCCACCTTCATTTCTTCCCCGTCCATCATTCCTTCACATTCCTTCCCCCCCCTTTTTCTTTTTTCCTCCCTTTTCCTCTCCTCTCCTTTCCTTTCTACCCTTCCTTGCGTCCTTCGCTCGTTCCTCTTCTCTCCTTCCTTCCTTCCTTCCTTCCTTCCTTCCGTCCTTCACATCGATTCCTTTTTTCCCCTCTTCTTTCCTTTCTTCCGTCACGCCTTTATTCCTTTCCTCCTTCCTTCCTTCCTTCCTTCCAAACTTTTGAAAATTTGTGAGGAAAAAAAGCCAAGCCTTTTTTTCTCCCACACTCTTTCGTTTGAGTTTTTACCGGCCTCCGATCTCAAAACTTTGCTAAATGTGTGAGGAACCCACAAACTATTTGACTTGAAGGTCATTCCGGCCCTCTGACAGAAAGTAGATCCACGCGCAACAGATACCTACATTTGCTTTGCCAGTGGATTGCCCCCTGGCGGCGAGAAAATAAAAACCTTCAGCACAGCTGCATTGATATATATGGTATGATTTTTGAAAAGGAATTTGTTTTTTGCGCACAGCATCCATCCGACGATGCCGCTGGTGGCCACGTCCAGCGGGCAGCGGCACTTCCCGTGGCCCAGCGACGGCGAGGGCGACTCGTCGGAAGGCGAAGAGGACGCCGCCCTCGAGTCGGCCCGCGCCGACAACGCCTTAAGCCTGTGGTGGGCCGGACCTTGCGGACCCCCCGCCGCCTCCGGGGAGCTTTCGGACATGCAGGGTTGAACTGCCGACCGACCTTTCGCCAAACGCACACACCCAAAAAAACAAAAAAAAAAAGCGTTTTCTTCAACACTCACGCAAATGAGGACAGTTGACCCGCACGCTCGGTGTCTTCATTTTTCGAATGTCCTTTTTGGGGTACGCTGTGCCACAGCTTCAGCTTTTTAAACTGCCCATCATACGCGGGACACTTTTAAAACAAATAAATTTCGGTTCACTTTCACGCTTGTCAAATGAAGATATTTTTTTACCTCTGTTCTCGAAAGGATGCAGCTCTCCTCTTGTAAAAAGACCACTGGGCTCACACGCGGCTCTTCTCGATATTCACCGGAAATAAACCGTTTTCTCCAATACGTGTAGTTTTTTTCACAAGTTTGTCACTTTTTCTCACAGCAAATTATGCAACTTTATTTTCCCAAATGTAGCGTTATTCTGATAGTCTTGACTATCAAAGTGAAATGATACTGTGAGAGATATCAATAATAAGAGCCTGTACAAAAGGCTGTCAAAAAGTCTTCTGCAAAAGATTCTTCATTACAATCCCAGCATTACCATATGAGGGATTGTTTATGTCTGTGCGGCCCTACGTGCCAATAGGTGCGCAAGCAAAATGTTTTGATATGGTAACATGTACATCCAATCATTCCATCAATATCGTCATTTTTTTTTCTCTTGGAAACGTATTGTCGATGTTCAGGGTCCCTGAAAATGTACCAATCCACGTTGGTTCCGATTGTGTGGGCCACCGGCTTCAAAAGATGCCCTCCACATTGAAATAACTTGAATCTTGCAGTACAACAAGTCCCCACCAGAGCGCGCACACGCTGAACGAGAGCTAAGTCGAAAGGTTTGACTTGACGTTCGGAGCAGCTCTTTTTTTTTTTTTTTTTTTTACCGTACGTAAGACGCTCGTTTCATTTGAAAACGCCAACAGATTTTTTTTTTAGGCGTTAAAGGTGGACTTCTTATTATCATGCTCTAATATGAAAGTTATTATTAATATTATGGTCTAGTATGAAAGACCTACGTTGTTTTTGTACTTTATTAAAATAGTAAGTCCACTTTCCCCGTCCGCGTGCTGCGATCTCGTTGGCCGTTTCCGGGTGAATGTAACGAATGATCCAATTGAGCCCAAAAAGCGGTATCGAGCTGTACTTTTTGCTGGCTCCGATTGGCTGAAAGGAGCGCTTGAGCGAGCAACGAGAGCAAATTTTTTGGCGGCGCACACACTAACCAGGTACATAAGCAAAAAATGCTCAGAAAGGGGTCATGCTTTGCTGCTCACTTGAAAAAGTTGATTCCTATATTACAAATGTACTGAAAAATATACGAGTTTCAATTGGGCAATACGTTTTTTACGTAGGCTTTTGCCACTGGAATTTCCTATGCATCTTTTTCATCTACTTTACAGTATAACTAGCTAGCTTCAATTGTCCGTGTCCAAAAAAATGTAAACAAAAAACAAACAACTTCTCCACGTAGACAATAATATATTGATTGTAGTGTACGATTGTGATCACTTGCTTTCTGTGGGGCGCATCCTCCGCTTTTTGCCAACATTTTCATTTGTGGAAAAAAAAAATCAAGCGCTATTTCGCCATACGAAATGAATGCTTTCCGTAGTAAGGTGAGGTGAAAGATCGTAAGGCGAAACGGTCCTATGGCGGGCAATAGAAACATGCTGCTCGCGAGCTAACCACATAAAACCTCGGGTAAAAACTACATATATAATATGCATGTAGAACCACGGCTCAGACTGGCTTCCGGTCTTCGAGAAGTGTCAAATGGCCTTTACTACACCGGAAGGAGCAATACACATGCTTTGAATGCCTCGTCGAGTAGAAAATGCTTCGGTACACATTTCTTGAATGCAAACAGAAAAGTTTTGATTAATTACCGGAAAAATCAAACAACACGGGGTGAAGACCTACAAGAGCAATCGCAATTCTGGCTTCCTTTCGTACTCCCGACGCTGACTAGCGTGACTGTCCAGACAGACAAGACGGCCTGCCTGCTTTTTAGGGCTGATACGCTGCCACTTATTTTCATGTACAGTATTCTATATTTTCGAGAGGATTTGGAGATGCGAGTGGCACTGACTACATCACTAATTATCCGCTTAATAATCAACTCAAACCAATAATTCAATTGTGCATATCAGCAACTCTTTGAATGACGCAAATAACAATTATTAACTTGTAAATCAAATTGCAATTTTGCGCAATGCCATCGGCTTGTTACGACTAATGATCCGGATGATCAATTTATACGTCCAATCGCAATTTCTCAGGTGTGTATATGATAGCAAAGTACGAAGTTCTATCGGAGCTCGAAATACGATTGCTGCTTTTGGCTGCTCCCCCCCCCCCGCAAATTATGGAACGTTTACGTTTAACGCCAACACTTATTTAAGAATGACAATAAAGAAGAATGAATGAATTAGGCGCCGCAAAATGTGCTTTTTCTTGCTGCGCGCTCTGAACCAACGTCATCGGCCGAGGAATGGAGAAGGGACGTGGACGTCGGCGAGCGGCTCCCCTTCTAGAAGGGGGGGGGGGGGGGGGGACAAACAACACAGGCAACCACGTAGCAATAGTCAACTTAAAAAATGCCTTTTAAAAAAATTCCCCCTTGCCATTTTCTCTATGCCCTTTTTTAAAGTTCCGCCTTGTCATTTTTCTTCGAAAGAAAAACGGCATTATGTTCGCGGCGGAAAAGAGGCTTAAAATAAATCTCCCATGAAATAATTAGACTTGATTAAGCAAACGTTTCATGAATTAAATCTACGCACAGCTCATGAAACGTTTCGCTAATACGGAATTCAGTACAGCAATGTTTCAATAAAGTACAGTTAATTGATGACATCACCAACAATTCTATTTGGCAAAAGACGCTTTGAAATGTTACGCCATGGTCAGGCGACAAATGGCCGCGGCCCAAAGCCATCGCTTTCCTTTGGGCTTTGGAACGTTTGGTACGGAATTTGGGGCTCGGGGGCAGCCAACGCCCGAACCCTTTCGTGGCCGGACTCAAACGTAAAAACAAAAACAAAAAAAAAATCCGACGTTATTTCTAGACAGCACCCTGGTTGCAGTTCAAAATAACGCAAAGGATTGTGGCAACGGGTGTGCAACTGATTCAAACGGCGAGCTCTGCGGGAGCTTCCAACTGATTCTAATAATTTGAATCAGGTGTGTTTGCGAGGGACCGTTCAAAAACATGCGGGATACCGGAGTTCGAAGTCTAGGAAGCCGCTAGCGTCAAATGATTCTTGCTTGTTTTTTTTTTTTTTCGCCACAATGTAACCCGGTGCCTACAAAGACAAAAGGCCTCAATTGGACGAAAACAAACAAAAAAACGCTCCAAAAACTTTCAAGAAAAGCCTTGGAAGCGAGGGTTGCGGGTTGACCTCCGGGCAAAGCTGCTGTGCATGGCAAACAGAAACGGCGCCCGCGACAGCCTGGACGATATCGTTTTGCGTCATGCAAGGTAAACGCAAGGCGGCTTTGGAACAAAGTCGAGCGTAAATTGCGGAACGAGCGTCTTCCCCTGACGTGGCTGTCTGCAGACAATAAGGCCGAAAAGGGAGAGTCAAACGAAGGACAATTTTCGTCATAATCAATCGTGGCAAAGTTCCATTTCTTTTTCAAAGCGCCCTTTCCCTTTTCATTTGCTTGGTGAACTATAAATGCTCTTTCGGTGTGCTTTACTTAACAGGGTCACTTTTTGGCTGGATTTCACTGGAACGACAGGCAGAAATTCGGACTACAAGAGTCTGGACAAAAGAAGAGCGGCAGCCAAACAAACGTAGACAACAACGTGTTTCTTGGTTGATTTGTGAAGCTGGTTATTCACTGTCTACAGCCGCTTCTCCTCACGCGGGTCGCAGGCTTGCTGACGCCTATCCCAGCTGACTTGGGACACCCTCAACTGGTTGCCGGCCGATACCGCTATGAAAGTCAAGTTTCAACGTTTAATGAATAAATGGCCCGTTTAGAGAACGAATGAATTAATGAATTACGTGCTTGTGGACTGAAATCCGCATTTGTGCCCAAATTCAATCCGTGAGCCTCTTTATAAATTAAAAGTGCCACTTGTTCCAAAAATGCTCATTAGAGTCCGCAATGTTTTATTCGTCATAAAACCTACATTGAAAGATTTATTTACCTAATGAAACGTGATACTTGTAGTGACTGAATCAAGCGATTTTAGTTATTGACGCATTTATCGAATGAATCAAACTTTTAATGAATGAATGAAACGTTTATTTCATCGATTAATCCCTGAAGAAAACAGGCATTTAGTTTCGTGCATTTCGTACATCTGCTCGTCCAAATTTGATGGGCAAATGGACAGAATGGCAATTGCACTTCGACTTCTATCCCGGGTACTCAACTCGTCCTTTACCCACCCACTGATGACGCAGCATCTGGAGCTTCAAATCTTTTCGGCGGGCGGCACACGCTTTCGGCGGCAGTTGTCCGTACGCAACCTCGAAACTTTGAGCATTCGTTTGCAAAGTAACAAAGAACACGCAAGACATGTTTTTTTTTTTCACTCTCAAATGGGCTAATCCTTTATTTTCCATGTCAACTTTGCCAAGTTACTATTAGTCGGAGATTAGCGCTTACGAAAGGTTACAAAAGCAAAAAAAAAAAATCATGCGCGGTGACTTTCTTCGAATCCGGGCGGTGCCCCAAAAGATCACACGAGTAGCCCGCAAACAACTTACACGAGATAGATCATCGGTCATTTTCTATAAACAATTATACATGGCAGATTACACTTGATTGACATAAGAGTATTTAATGATTGTGAAAAATCTTGAACATGACGCCCGGTGGCTTTCGAGGAAAGAAGACGCCATTGACTTCCCTTGCTGCACGTCACTCACTCGTCACCTCGATTGGGCCGGCGGTGGGCGGAGCTTATGTCAAGGCTGCACGATGCACGGAGGGGAAAGCAAATGAGAAAACGTGACGCGCGTTCTTTCCAGGCGCAAACGGCCACTCACCCAAAGTTCCCGATGTGGAATCCGTCCAAAGGATAGGCGCATGCGAAGGGAAGTCTCAGAGGAAGGGAGGACGCCTTGTCCAGTGGGTCGAAGCGTAAAGTGTTGGCGTAGATGACGTGTGTCCGGTTGACCTGAAAGACACGTTCGAGGAACGGAATCGACCACATTGTCTCTCGAACCCTTGTGCAACACTTTGCAAACTATACGCGTTGCATTTGTTTTCTCCCCGATTTTGCAAATGCTTTTAAAGGCGGAATCGTTCAAGTAATTATTTCTTCTCCTTCAACCACTCAAATTTTTCAGTGGCATCACTTCTACCGATAAACGCCCACTAAAACATAGGAACGCGCTTATCTACGGTCTTCCGTCTGTGACGTGGCGATGGGCGCTTTACGACGCGGCCATTATCTGGTCTCTACCGCCACCTACCGTCTTGAGGTGAGCAAAGAATGTTCCGTTTGCTGACGTAGTTTGACCGCCGCTCAAGCGAATGTTGGCAAAATCGCAGGAAAATCAATGACAATGCATCGCAAAAATTGCAATTATAATTAGCAGCCTCTGATTTAAAGTTGTATTTGAGTGAGGATCGCGCTTCAAATCTATTTGACCTTACAGTCACAACGGCCCTCTGACAAAAACGATACCTACAATTTGGCCCATGGTATTAGATGCGGTGTCAAACCTATGGCCCGCGGGCTGGTTCTGGCCCGCAAGCGGGTTCAATTTGGCCTGCGGAATGATTGTGTAAAGTATAAAAAAACAGCCGAATTTCTTCAAGAAATGAAATACTTAGAATGTTGTCTGAAGGATAGTAGAACTACCAATGCTTTTGTTAATTTTACATTGAAGTATGCCTATTTTTCTATTATTATTTTGTCACGATCATCTATTATTTCTATTATTTGGACGATTTTCAATTTTTATTTTCCATTTTTACTACTATTATGCCAATTTCACCAGTTTATTCAAAAAAAGTTTACGAAATCAAGCACTTTATAGAAATAATAGTGAAGTGTCGACCGCTAAAATCAGAGTGGCTCCTTTCGTCAAATTTTAGAACCTTTCGTGGGCCTCGAGTCAAAAGGTTTGCCCACCCGTGGTGTCATAGGAAATGCATTATGTCAATAAAATGTCCCCACTCTCAACAAAAAAAAAACCTCCGTGCGTGTGTGTTTTAAATAGAAAGCAACATCGGTACAAGGGACCCAACCAAAAAACTGAGGAGTCAAAAAGAACCCATTTGTGGGTGAAAAAAAAAGACCAACCCACAATTGTGTCAATTGGACTCGGCCCATTTTTCCCAAGTAAGAGCAACATTTTTTTTTCTTTCATTCTTACCGTCACTTGATTTCCGCAGTCATCCACCTTGGCGTCCATCTCATACCACACGAGCTCATCTTGCACCGCGACCCGGAAGGACTCGCAGGGCGTCAGGTGGCCAGAACGAGGGTCGTAACCGGCGTTTCTCAACACGCCTGAACCCACGCGGATTAGGACTTGATCGGGACCGCAAGTGAGGTCAGAAAGTGTGAGGTCTAGATGAAAAAAAGGGTTCAGTCGGTTCGGTTTTATGAGATGTTTTTAGGGCCAAAAGAAATATGGCAGCTTACCTTCACAAACGACACTGGCATCCAAGGTGTGATCCGTTGACATTCCCCCATTGCTGCAGCTGGTTACGGAAGGTTCATATCCACCGCAGTTGACGCCGCTCAACCAAACCGGTCCGCTGCCCTGTCCAAAAGCTGCATTCAAAGGCGCTTGACGAGCCCTGCCGCAGCCCACCTCCCGGCACACCACGTCGGCGTCCGTCAGGTCCCAGTTGTCGCACCGCACGGTTCCCCATTGGCCGGCGTAGAAGAGCTCGACTCTTCCGGAACAGCGGCCGTTGTCGGCGTTGACCAGCCTCACGGGGACGGGATCTAAAACCGCCACGTGCAGATCAATGCCGCCTGCATATTTTGCCTGAACATCTTGCCAAATCCCGAGCGGAGCCCAAAGAAAACGGCTGCAAGCTTTTCCTCCGGCACCGCAGTAAAGTCAATCGTTCACCTTTGTTCTTACCGTCACAAACCACTCCGGCATCTCGATCGTGACCGCAGCTCTGCCGCCCAATTTCCTCGGAGTAGCAGCTCAAAATCGAAGCTTCGTATCCGTGACACTTGACACCTTCCAACCAGACGAGTCCGCCGCCTCGCCCGAAAGCCGCGCCCTTTAGTGCCGCGCGAGCCGGGCCGCAGCCCAGCTGCTTGCACAACACTTGGGCGTCCTTGAGGTCCCAGGCGTCGTCGCAAACCGTCCCCCATAGGCCGCCGAAGAAGAGCTCCACTGTTCCGGAGCAGCGACCGGGGGAGCCGACCAGCCTCGCGAGTACTTCCGGATCTAACGTCACATACAAATCAAAGGAATACTCACCTTATGTTTTGGGTGGTTCAAAAGCCACGTGAAAATTCTGAGCAAAAAACATTGGAACTTCCTCCGAGATTTCAGTAAAGGCATTCATCACCATTGTTCTTACCTTTACAAACCACTCCAGCATCCTCATGATGTCTACAGTCGTGCGTCCCAATTGGCTTAGCGCTGCAGCTTAGTAATGAAGCTTCATCTCCTTTGCAATTGACATCATCCAACAGGATGTCTCCGCTGCCTTGTCCGAATCGTGCAATCCCGGGTGCTTCGAGAGCCCTGCCGCAGCCCATCTGCCTGCACACCACGTCGGCGTCCTTCAGGTCCCAGATGTCATCGCACACGGTCCCCCATTTGCTGTTGTATAAGATCTCCACTCTTCCGGAGCAGCGACTGGCGGAGCCGACCAGCCTCACGAGTTCTTCTAACGTCACATACAAATCAAAGGAATACTCACCTTATGTTTTGGGTGGTTCATAAGCCACGTGAAAATTCTGAGCAAAAAACATTGGAACTTCCTCCGAGATTTCAGTAAAGGCATTCATCACCATTGTTCTTACCTTCACAAACCACTCCAGCATCCTCATAATGTCCACAGTTGTGCGTCCCAATTGGATTAGCGCTGCAGCTTAGTAATGAAGCTTCCTCTCCTTTGCAATGGACATTATCCAACAGGATGTCTCCGCTGCCTAGTCCGAATTTTGCACTCCCAGGTGCTTCGAGAGCCCTGCCGCAGCCCATCTGCCTGCACACCACTTTGGCATCCTGCATGTCCCAGTCGTCATCGCACACGGTCCCCCATCTGCCTTCGTCATAGACCTCCACTCTTCCGGAGCAGCGACTGGCGGAGCCGACCAGCCTAATGGTCTCACCTGCCGCTAACAAAGTACAGATCAAAGAATTGTTGGCAACATATTTTGGAAGGGTCAAAAGCCACACCTCGAGAAAAATGCCAGGTCAGCACAGGTCCGCCCGTTCCAGAAAAACAATTCTTCTGTGTGTGTGCTTCTGTGTGTGTGTGTGTATATATATATATATATATATATATATATATATATATATATATATATATATATATATATATATATATATATATATATATATTATATACTGTATATAAGTCCTTACACGAGTCGCATGCAGTTTGAGCTGCTTGGTCTCCAAATATGAGTTGGCAAGAAAAGTTCAACTCCCCAAAAGTGGATACGTTTTTTTTTTTTTTGTTTCATGAAGAGCGGGTAATTTTCTAAGTATCCAAACATCACAATGCGAGGGCAAAAGCGCACCTTGACATTTAGGTCAGTGAAGCTGCATGAAGTGAAAAAATGATTAGATTGTGTGAGCGATAACAGAGTACCTTGCTGGAAATCAACGATCCATTTTGTATCTACTTTGCAGCACCTGTCCGCCACATTTTCAATGTGAGTTTGAAACAGTGTTTATTTCCTCGAGTTTGGAAATGAGCCAAAGTAAGATCTGACCTTTAGGGGCGCCAACAGCGGACGATAGTAAATGAGCCATTCCATGGAGAAACGTATTTTCTATCAAATTCAGAGATTCAGATCGCTATTGCAGTACAAGGCCCGGTTCGCCAAGTCAGGAGAACAGTCAGAAGAGTGAAAGTTTCCCGACCGCCATGCAGTCAGTATCCGACCTGACAGTTAGCCGGATGCAGCGCCTCTCAGACATATTATAAAAACGACCACAGGACGGCACTAAAGGACAATGTAACTGCTCCACACATTTCGTCTCATCAAGGTAGACGCAATCAATCAGATGAGGAAATTCTATTCCCAAGTGGGCCGGACCGACAAAATCACGGTATATATATATATATTCATATCATTTTCAAACAACAGCTTGAAATTCATTTATCTTTTTTTTTTATACTGTCCCGAAAAGCACAACATCACCGTGGACCAGAAACATTGCAATCGTCGAGCATTTGAGGTTTTTCATTTAAAAAAAAAACAAACAAAAAAAAAAAACGGTTGCTCTTGGCAATCCTGCTTCCGAGGGGTGGCTGCACACGTATTTGATTCGGGTTTCAAAGTTTCGTTGTTTGTGCATTTTTTGGGGGGAACGAGCCAAAAGTCAGATGTCTCCGGCACACCAGCGACTCGAGCTGGCACCATAGAAAAAGGCCCGTAAGAAGCATAGGTAATATACAGCAGTAGACGTGCAGAACTTTCAGGTGTGGACTTTTTCAACCGAATTCGGATGATGCGACTTTTCGAGCAGAAGAGTGTCAAGTCGCATCACCAGTCACTAGAGTCACTAGACCAACATCAAGCATTTAAGAAATAGCATCAGAATAAGAGGGAGCCTACCAGAAATCCGTCCGATGTTGAGCATCAGTATGAGGACTCCCAACTTGGCAGACATCTTGCAAAGGTGACTGAAAGAAAGACGGTGTGGCATCAGGTGGACGGCAACGGAACGATTCAAAAGCACTCGCTTTCGTTTGTGCCGGACTTTGAGGAAGGATCGAATTCGCGGAGCTGCTGACAATGTGGCAGGCAAACAGGTGGAATGAATGCGCTGCTGCGGGCGCTCGCTCGCTCGGGGGCGGGGCTAGATGACGGGCGGGGCCTGGAGTGGGCCTGGACGACGGCCTCGGCCTTTGGCATGAGAAAACTCTGCTCGTGAAAAAATGTACAGCGCCTGATCGAGAAAATGTCATTCGAACGTCGACTGCAAACGAATGTAAAAAGATTCAAATACAGACGTAGGAATAGGGAATGCTGTCGCTCTTTTTGTTCTGTTGGGAAAATGTCATAGTCACTCAGCCAGCAACTTTTAACATGCTTTTGATTGACAGCGCTTCTTAAACTTTCATTTGGATTCCATTTGTGTGACAACACCTTCATTAAGATTACAAATACAGATTCGCGGCCCGAGTTATTTTTATTTCATGTTATGTTTTTTCATTTACGGCCGTAGGGGAAGATCGATCGCTGTCGAAACAATGCGTTTGAAACCATCGCCTTAAATTAATTTAAAAAAAAAAAACTCAAAACGATTTGTCTTTGAATTTTGCCTTCCTTGTCTTCACTTTCACAAATTTTGACCCGTGAATCGTCAACTTGCGGTCGTCGTCTTTATTGCCGTCATCATTGTCTTTTTAATCCATGTTTGTTATTATCGTCGTCGTCGTAATCGGTCGTCTTCGCGGTCGTTCTCGTAATCGTCGTCGTCATTGTCGTCGTCGTCTTCATCATTGGTTATCTTCGTCATCACCCTTACTGTCGTCCTTGCTGTCATCGTCGTCGTCATCATCATTGGCATCTTTGTCGTTGCTATCATTGTCGCCGTCATCACCTCGGTCATCGTTGTTACCATCGGCGACGTCGTTGTCGTCGTCGTCGTCGTCCTTGTCATTGTCGTCGTCGCTGTCGTCTTCGTCGTCATCGGAGTCATCGGCGCCGTAATCATTATCGTTGTAGCCGTTGTCTTAACTGTCGTCGTCGCCGCCCGGATCATCATCGCCGTCATTGTTTTCAACATCGCCGTCATCGTTGACATCATACTCATCCTCATCATGGTTGTCTTCATCGTCGTCATCGTCGTCCTCGTCGTCGTCGTCAACGGCGATGGGTCGTCATCGTCGTCGGCATCGTTTTCAACATCGGCGTCGTCATGGTCGTCGTCCCCGCGCGGGGTCATCATACTCGTCGTCGTCCCCATCGTCGTCGTCTTCACGGTCGTCGTCGTTTTCTTCGTCAGCGTTGTCGTCGTCGTCGTCGGCACCTTAGTCGCCGACGACACCATTGGCGTCACCGTCATCGGGATCCCCGGTCCGAGCGGCCTCTGGCGTACACTGGACGTGTCGGTCAAAGCTGCCGGGAGCCAACGGAGGTTTTCTTCCTAATGACCTCCGATGCAAAGGCCCAAACCACGGAGAGGGGATGGATTCCGGCCGCCTCGGAAAACATTCGGCGGGATAGGATCAGGGCTCGCTGGCCGATCGGGACAGGGAACGCCATCCCCGCATACCGTATGTGACCAACGCGGCGGCAAGCCAAAGTAGCGTACGGGGGGACGAAAGGGCCCGCGAATGCAGGCTCTTGACCTTTGGCTTTATCTGGGGAAAGGTCAGCCCCGTCGGGGCCTCGTACTCGGCTGCCGGATCGCTCATTGTTTCGGTCGTCCGCACGTCTCCTTCAAAATAGGACTTTTAGCTTGTGTTTCTCCAATAAAAGGACGTCTGGTTGATTGTCACGCAAAGTGCTGCTGGTGCGTGAACAAACGGAGCGCTTTGTTCTCAAGCCGAACCCAAAAACAACCGCTTCCAAACGTGTCTCGCAAAAGTGACACTGTTGCAACTTACGTTCAAATAAAGAAACAATGTGAGCGTATGTTGCTCTTTAGTCCGGGCCTGGTTACATTTGTCGGAGCGGTGACGCCAGTCCCGATTCCTGACCAAACTATTCCACTGATTGCTGGCAGAAAGACACAACCGTTTGCCATTTAAACAAAACAAAACAAAACCCCAAAAAAAAAAGCACCTTTATTTGCCAATACGACGCATTATCCCAATTGTGACCGTTCATACACCGTATCATTTACCTTCCCACTTTTTTTTTTTTTTTTTTTTAAATGACATATGGTTTGAATGTTTTCATACCTAAGAAAATATGTAGGCTTAACCCCTGGGGGAAATTTGGACCAACTCTGGCTTTTTTATGGTTTTGATACGTGATATCAAGGGAAAAGCGCACAGAATAAAACACTAGGGGGGTGAATATAATGTTCAAAATGCCTTCGCTTCTAAACGCTTGCGAAAAGGGAGGTTGAGAGTTAGACCGTATAGGTTTCAAATTCAGCCCATTTCGGGCTCATTCACCGCCATT
This sequence comes from Hippichthys cyanospilos, assembly GCF_059441005.1. Taxonomy (NCBI): domain Eukaryota; kingdom Metazoa; phylum Chordata; class Actinopteri; order Syngnathiformes; family Syngnathidae; genus Hippichthys; species Hippichthys cyanospilos. The sequence continues at coordinate 4,612,956 of NC_142369.1, forward strand.
CAAAATTGGAACTATTGTCACTTTTGGACATTTTGAAAAGCCCATGCTTTATAATGCAATCACCCGATTTTTGCAAAAATCCTTTCAACGGCAACTCACCACGGGATCGCAAGAGAAATGTTTGTGTTGAAAGGCCAAAACCACCGGGCGGCGTTTTCAGGCCTTTCAATGACTTCCATGATTGGCTTAGCCCGGACTCCCATGTGCAATTGCAAAAGTCTTCAAAAGTCATAATACTCTAATTATGCAATAAAAAATATTCCAATTTCATATATTTATAGATATACAGCGTAGTTACTTTTCCTATCGTTGCATGTTTACAACTTTTGTACATAAAGGAATAGGGCTGATGCCATTGAACATTTTAAGGGAGACAGGTAAACATATTTTTATATTTAACGATGCTATGACCCTGTTCAAGTCAGCCCGAGTTGGGTGATATTAAGGCCAGGCTCGTGAAAAATCCCCGTGATTAAATGGGTTCATGCTAACAAAGAAGGGCAATTGCCGTTTCAATTTAAAGGCTAACAGTTAGCATGGTTCAACATATGTCGGCAGGATCCATTTGAATCACCCTCCGAAACTACTGGGAGTACAGAAAAAAATGCAACACGGAGGTCACATAGCTCATAACTTTCATCGCATCCCGACTCTTACAAAGATACATTTTGGGCATGCTTGGAAAATATATCGCCTTGGATATGGCCAACTCGGAAACACGCAGGACCAAAGTCTTCTTCGTTTGCTACATTTGGATACTCCCACAAAAAGACGGCGGCACATTTTGCACTTGTGCTTGAGTGCTTGTGTGTGTGTGTGTGTGTGTGTGGGGGGGGGGGGGGGGGGGGGCAAAAGGAGGGATGCAAATTGCGACTTGAGTGACATGCTTGTCAAGGTTGCCTCATGCATGCTAAATGAAAGCTGCTTTGTTCGACTAACACAATTTATATAGCGTTGGGCGTAATGCATCACAAAAAGGTAATTATTGTCATTGCGTTTTACCGTGACATGGTAGTGTAAGGCATTACACTCAAAAAATAATTACAATCTGACTCGATACAATGACAGTAACGCACGCTACAATGCATTAGAATATAGAGCCTACACAACGCTCCTAACCCGTTTAAATTCATTATGTTAATTGAAGCGGTTGAAAACATGAATGCTGTTCATTTGGATGCCTTGAGATGGCGCTGGTGTATTGTTGCTATGCGGGGAACTTTGTTGCGGTCGACTATTGTCGTTGCACGTTTTTGTTTTTGTTTTTCCCTTGACAATTCCAGCGGTCTGGGCATCATTGAAAAATCCGATATGATCGATAATATTTATTTGGGGATTATTTATTTTTTGAGCATGCAAGTTTCCAAAAGTTTAGTGCTGCATTTCGAATGCCAAATCCATATTTGCAGGTATGTTGGTGAGAGTAATGTACAAGTGATGCAACAGTAGTGTAATAGCTTACATTTCAAATAGTTATATTATCCTTTAACTAATTGGTTCGGAGTGACAGTTAAGTAATAAATAAAAAATACACTTGGAAGACAGAAACTTGCCCAACACTGCTAAATACTGACATCTGCTGGATTTGAAAAATCTCTGCAGGCAACCCACCTGACTGACTGAAAGGAAACCGATTTGATGACCTAGATCAGTGGTCCCCAACCTTTTGATCACCGCGGCCCGGTCAACGCCTTAAATTTAGACTGCGGACCGGGGTGGGCTATCTGTTCTAGAAAAACACATAATCCTTGTCACTACGCCTCAGATTTATATTGATTTATATTGCGGACCGGCGGGGGGGGGGGGGGGGGGGGGGGGGGGGGGGGGGGGGGCTGGCTGCTTTAAAAACCACATCACAAACGTATGGGCGGGGTATGGTATGGACTTTTTGACCACTTGGGGGGGGGGGGGGGGGGGCTGGCTGCTTTAAAAACCACATCACAAACGTATGGGCGGGGTATGGTATGGACTTTTTGTCCACTTTCTTTTTAATCGCGAGAGGGGAGGGGAGGGGAGCGAGCTTGCTGTGCACTTCACAGTAGATCCGGATAAACGAGCATTACTGAGAACTTTCACTTTTCTGGGATGTGATAGAGCCAATATTTTCACCGACACCACTTTTATTCTTTGCGGCAATACTCGCCTGCCAAAAAATAAAAGTTTCAATGTCGCCATCGAGTGGTCGTGACCGTGCTAAACATTGTGCTGACAATGCTGCGCTATCGTTAGCTTAGCACAGTAACTACGGTTCAACAGCTGTTAAGTGAAGCTAACGCAGCGCATAGCAGTTGTCCCAAGTTCTCGCTTCCGCCTTTCGACAAGCCAGGTGAGGGCTCTTGCTTGGCTCTGTTTCGTATTGAAAGCTCAGCTGGCCGTGTGGGTTCGCTCCCGGTGACCGCAAAGCGGCCGCCGTGATTCATTCCTGCCCCCTTAGTGAGCCGTTGAATGTTCCCGAAGTTGATTGGCTGTTCGCGACGCGAAACGCGGATAAAGTAAATAAAAAATAACTTCACTCAAAGGCGCCTCTCCCTCTCGTCACCGCGCGCGGCCATTTGCGTCGCTCCATTAGCGTCGCCCGACGTGCATTCGCGCCCAGTCACGCGAACTCCATTGACTACAATACAAAACGCTCCGCTTGTTCGCCTCGTTCGCGTTCGGTGCACGCATACCATTAAACTATATCATCTCCAAAACATTATTTCGTGTGCAGCCCACGCGGCCCGGTACCAGTTGATCCACGGACCGTTACCGTCCGCGAACCGGGGTTGAGGACCGCTGCCCGAGATTACACGATAATATCGTTCACGTCTTTGCACTTGTGTTTTTGAAACAAATAATGGCAACGGCGCTGCTTAGCGGAGCACGTAGAAGACATGACGGTGATTGAAAAGTCTATTCATCCGGTGCTGCGAAATCACATCCACCGGCAACCCGTTTGTCTTTCTTTCTTTGTAATTCGGTTTAATTTTGCCTGCTTGCATTGGTTTGCGTTCCGGGAACTTACCTTACGTTGCAGTTTCCTGCTTGACGCATACTTTTTTCCCGTGAAATCGAGACAGTTAAGCAAAGCACACCGAAAGAGCATGAAAAAGAGAGGGCGCTTTGAAAAAGAAATGCCACGATTGATTATAACGAAAAATGTCCTTTGTTTGACTCTCCCTTTTCGGCCAATTGTCTGCAGACAGCCACATCAAAGGAAGACGCTCGTTCCGCAATTTACGCGCGACTTTGTTCCAAAGCCGCCTTCCGTTTACCTTGCACGACACAAAACGATATCATCAAGGCTGTCGCGGGCGCCGTTTCTGTTTGCCATGCACAGCAGCTTTGCCCGGAGGTCAACTCGCAACCCTCGCTTCCAAGGCTTTTCTTGAAAGTTTTTGGAGCGTTTTTTGTTTGTTTTCGTCCAATTGAGGCCTTTTGTCTTTGTAGGCACCGGGTTACATTGTGGCGAAAAAAAAAAAAAACAAGCAAGAATCATTTGACGCTAGCGGCTTCCTAGACTTCGAACTCCGGTATCCCGCATGTTTTTGAACGGTCCCTCGCAAACACACCTGATTCAAATTATTAGAATCAGTTGGAAGCTCCCGCAGAGCTCGCCGTTTGAATCAGTTGCACACCCGTTGCCACAATCCTTTGCGTTATTTTGAACTGCAACCAGGGTGCTGTCTAGAAATAACGTCGGATTTTTTTTTTGTTTTTGTTTTTACGTTTGAGTCCGGCCACGAAAGGGTTCGGGCGTTGGCTGCCCCCGAGCCCCAAATTCCGTACCAAACGTTCCAAAGCCCAAAGGAAAGCGATGGCTTTGGGCCGCGGCCATTTGTCGCCTGACCATGGCGTAACATTTCAAAGCGTCTTTTGCCAAATAGAATTGTTGGTGATGTCATCAATTAACTGTACTTTATTGAAACATTGCTGTACTGAATTCCGTATTAGCGAAACGTTTCATGAGCTGTGCGTAGATTTAATTCATGAAACTTTTGCTTAATCAAGTCTAATTATTTCATGGGAGATTTATTTTAAGCCTCTTTTCCGCCGCGAACATAATGCCGTTTTTCTTTCGAAGAAAAATGACAAGGCGGAACTTTAAAAAAGGGCATAGAGAAAATGGCAAGGGGGAATTTTTTTAAAAGGCATTTTTTAAGTTGACTATTGCTACGTGGTTGCCTGTGTTGTTTGCCCCCCCCCCTCCCCCCTCTAGAAGGGGAGCCGCTCGCCAACGTCCACGTCCCTTCTCCATTCCTCGGCCGATGACGTTGGTTCAGAGCGCGCAGCAAGAAAAAGCACATTTTGCGGCGCCTAATTCATTCATTCTTCTTTATTGTCATTCTTAAATAAGTGTTGGCGTTAAACGTGAACGTTCCATAATTTGCGGGGGGGAAGCAGCCAAAAGCAGCAATCGTATTTCGAGCTCCGATAGAACTTCGTACTTTGCTATTATATACACACACCTGAAACATTTTGATTGGATGTAAAAGTTAATCATCCGGTTCATTAGTCATTTAAAACAAGCCGATGGCATTGCGCAAAATTGCAATTTGACACGTGAGTTAATAATCCATTCGAAAGAGTCGTTCGTAAGATTTGATGGCGATGGGCAAAGTTGGAAGTTTGAGATGGCGTCGTTGTTGCGCCATTGGAATTCTGAGAACGTACGACGCACGAAATGCAATTCGGCGCGCTTGTAAGTCTTCACCCTGTGTTGCTCGATTTTTTCTGCGAATAAACTTTCTGTTAGCATTCAAGCGATGGGATTTTAGTGCCGTTCATTCAACCATGTCAAAACGTGAGGCGAGGGCCCCCCCCCCACATCCGGAAATGGCGTCACGGCTCATGGCTAAAACTTGACCAATTTAGCCGTCATCCTGCTGCCTCACTGAGCGCCTGTCTTCCGCAACGTGACTTCCATTCTCGAAAGGCCAACCGGAAGTGTGTCACTGACCGTTTTAAAAGCCCACCAAGCCGCAACCAAATTCTACAAAATAAAAGTGCCATCTTCCTGGGCACAAAAATAAAATCATTCATCCTGCAACACAAGGGGAATAAAGTAAGCGCCATCTCATAGTTGCGCCATCTGACAATTTTCTTGCCAACAATGCTTTGGAAAAGAATCGTTTTTGGTGTCTTTTGGATGCAGTCACATTACCATCTTTGAGATCTTTCAGGCCCCGTTTTAATCCAATATGTCCGCATTTTTTTTCTCAGTTGTGTACGGTGGCCGACTGCAAATGGCAGAAAACGAACAAAACAGGAATGAAGCAAAAAAAAACAAACAAAAAAAACCGAAAGAAAATACACCTGCAAATACGTAAAAACAACTTCAAATAAAATTGCAAACACTTTTCCCAAAACGGAAACACGAACCGACTGGAAAACCTTTAAAGAAAAATGTTGCGCATGACCTTTTCACAACGGAAGTGAGCCGAGGCCCACTAGGGGACGCCACTGGACCAGAAATATTCTGACACCACTGAAGTTAAGAACGTCTTAAATTGACAAGAATAAAAAACGATTGTCTGTAAAAATGGTATACCTAAATCTGTATCCATCCCAATTGGCACGAGGAAAAAGATTTAAAAAAAAAGAAAAAAGAAAACGTCCACTCTGATTATACAGGGGTGCCAAACCCTCGGCCCGTGGGCCGGTTCTCGCCCGCAAATTGGTATAATCCTGCCCGCGGGGTGATTTTGTAGTCTTTTATGGTTATTGTACTACAGTCATCAAAAATGTGAATAAAATCGCAGAGACTACAACGTCCACACTCCACACACATTTTTTTTTCATTAAAAAAACATACTTGTTTTCATTGACACTAACGTGTTGAAGACACAGAGGTAGTGCGTGCGCGTCCATTGGCAAAGTCTATTTCTTGATTTTCTTCTGGCGGTCCAGAAACTTTTGTCTTCTCTCGACGGGGATTTCGTCCAGGCTGATCCCGTGGTTGCTGGCCCTGGGAGGGGACACGGAGGACACGGTCGGCTTGAGGGAGGTTTCAAGTCCCTCCCCCGAAACAAAGAGCGGCGAGGCCTACCCGCCCTTGAGGTCCGGCGGAACGGGCAGAGCTTTATTGAAACCGTCTCGGCCCACCAGCCAAAAAGTGTCCTCGGAACCTTTCACCTAAGACAACGCGGATCAAGGACCACGGCGCAGCATGTCCTCAAAAAAAACGAGCGCGGCACGCATGGCCTACCTGAGCTTTTCGGGTCTCCATGTGGTAACCCAGTTTGAGACTGGTCAGGACCTTTACCGTGCTCAGACTGATGTGGATTCGGTATGCTGCAGAAGAAGCCCCCAACAAAGAAGGTCACACGCGTTCGGAACGCCCTTTTTTTCTTACATCCCGCGCAACATGGCCACAGGCCCGGATGGCGGCACGTACGAAGTCCGGACGCTTCCATGTGCGAAGCCGTGGTCACGGTATCGCCGAACAGACAGTACCTGGGCATGGTCAGGCCCACCACACCTGCCACCACCGGACCTGCGCACAAGACCCCATCTTACAATTCATTTGCTCTTCATTTGAAAAGACGTGGCAATACAAAGCGCTCAGTACCATTGGCTGATACCTGCGGGGATCGCTGATCTCGACTCTCAGAGGAACAAAAAAGATTTGACGTATAGAATGTAGATAAACCACAGCCTTAGTTGAAAACTTGATCTTGAAACATACTTGAAACTTCTAAAACACATCTTCAAAACCCTACCCTTACCCTATTCACAATTGTGACCCTAGTTTAAAAGCCTACTTTGAAACCCAAGCCCTACTTTGAATAATTTCACACCATATTTTGAAACTCTATAGCTACTTTGGAACCCTGTAACTATGTAATTTAATACCATACTCCGATACTCTATTTTAAAACCTTAATTTGAAACCCAAGTTTGAAACCTAATAGTTACTTGGGAACCTTACTTTGAACCCTACAACCCATTTAATACCATATTCTGGTCCTCTATTTTAAAACCCCACATTGAAACCCTTTTTGTAAAAACCTTACTTTGAAACCCTACAATGAACCCCTATAGCGAGTTTGGAACCCTACTTTGAAATCCCAGCCCTCCTTCTGGAATCCCATAAGCCAGTTAAAAACATAATGTGAAACCCTGTGAAGACCTTACTTTAAAACCTTCCTTTTTTCAAACCTGATTTTGAAACATTCGTTTGAAACCCTGTAGCTACTTTGGAACATTACTTTGAAACCCGAGCACCACTTTGGAACCTCATAACCCATTTAAAACCAGAGAATGAAACCTATTTTAAAACCTTCCTTTAAAACCCAACTTTATAGCCCTTTATTCAAACCATACTTTGAAACTTTACAGCTACTTTGGAACCCTACCTTGAATCCATTTAACATCATGCTGTGATCCTCTATTTTAAAACTCTACTTTAAACCCCGAATTTGAAACCCCATATCTACTTTGGAATCCTACTTTGAAACTCTACACCCCATTTAAAACCATACTACAAAACGCTATTTTAAAAGTTGACTTTAAAACCCTACTTTATAACCCATTATGCAAACGTTACTTTGAAACCCGAGCTTGACACCCTACTTGGAACCCTTTACCCCCTTTAATATCGTACTATGGATCCTCTATTTTGAAACCTGACTCTAAACCCCTAATTCGACACCCTAGTTCGAAACCCAATTTCAAATCATTTTCTGAAAAGCCTACTTTCAAACCCTACTTTCAATGCTTGCACGCGTGTCCTTCTCATGTTCAAAGAAATGCCCGTCGGCCATTTTTACCCGAGTGGAGTCCAATTCTGATCTTGACTTTAATCTCGGGCATGTGCTTGATCTTGAAGGCCCCGATGGAGTGCAGGATGTCCAGCGACATGTTGGACACCTCGGCGGCGTGACGGTTGCCGTTGCGGTTGGGCACGCCCGACGCCACCATGTAAGCGTCGCCGATCGTTTCCACCTACATAGAAAAAAAAAAACAAAGACACGACGAGCGTGAGGCGAAGACGTCAGACGATCCCGTCCTCACCTTGTAGACGTCATGAGACGCGATGATGGCGTCGAACATGGTGTACAGGTCGTTCAGCAGGTCCACCACCTACGAAACAAACAAAAAAAAAATTGTTTTGGACGATTTTCCCATTTTTAACTCGTTTTATGCCAAAGACGAAATTTTACGTTTTAATCTTCAGACGTTCCATCCCGGATACGTGCTTCCGATTTTTTTTCCCAAGTGTTTGGCTAAAAGAAGGTCTAATATATATATATATATATATATATATATATATATATATATATATATATATATATATATATATATATATATATGTATATGTATATATATATATATATATATATATATATATATATATGTATATGTATATATATATATATATATATATATATATATATATATATATATATATATATATATATATATATGTCTGGTACTAATTAGTTGGGCACCATAGTAATTGATTATTTAAGTACCTAAAGTAATTACTTAAGGTACACTAAATGTATCCTAAGGTAATCCAGTACTTTAGGTAATCAATGACTCAAGCAATCAATTACTTTGTGGATTTAAATGCTAATCCATCATTTTAGAACTTGAAAACCTCAAGAAATTGATTACTTTTAGTACCTTAGTACAGAAACGACAACTGAAGTTATTAACTACGTTATACTAAAGTACATAAGGTAATCCAACAGAACTTAGTACTCAAGTTCTCATTCATTTTAGTACTTTGGTGCATAAAGTAATCCAAACCTAACGTAAGTGAGTACTTTAGGGATTAGATTACTAAAGTAATCAATTACTGAATGGGTTGAAGTGCTAGCAAGTCCATTATTTTAGCTCTTAAAACCGACAGAAATGGATTAATTTTAGTACCTCAGTACAGAATTTTGTACTCAAGTTATCAACCACTTTAGTACTTTGGTATATAACGTAATCCAAGCCTAAGGTACAGTGGGCCCCCGGTTTACGAGATTAATCCGCTCCATTTGTTTGTCTCGTAAACCACACCCTGCTTGAAACAAAAAAAAAACCAACAAAAAAAAGGGAGAAAGCCTTCTCTTTTAGACGAAACAAGCTTGACTCAGGTTGTGCTCTTTTTCTCAGTCTCTCTCATTGATAAATCAAACAAAGTATATGGAGAAAGGTTTTACGTCGTTATTGTTGAGTCTGTTGCGGAGAGATGCTCACCCGGCCAATACTCTTTTTTTTTCTTTGTTTTTTTTTTTTTTTTTTGGTGAGCGGCCGGTACCTCGATGGGCTCACTGAGAGCCGAGATGGTGGTGAAGCCCACGATGTCGCTGAAGTAGAGCGTGCAGTCCGAATAGTGCTCGGGGCGCACCGGCTTGCCCTTCTTCAGGGCCTGAGCCACCGACCTGAAAAAGACGCACCGTGACGGGAAGGCGCGCGCGCTCAAACGGGCGCCGAGCCGTTCTCACTTGGGCAGCAGCTGTCCCACCAGCTTGTCCGTCTTGTTTCGCTCCACCTCCAGTTCGTCCGTCCTCTCTCGGATCAGATCCTCCAGGTTGGAACTGTACTGCTCCAGCATCCGAAGCATGGAGTCGATGATGTTGGCCTTCTTCCCTCGGTTGATGCCCCGAAACTGCCTCGGAAAAAAGATGGAAACCCCTTTTATTTTGAAGTTGTTCATGGAACAGCGATGGTAAAACACGCCGCCAAACATGATGAGACTTCAAAATAAATGTGAGCATTCGTCTTTGCCCGCTTTTATTTTGACGTCGTTCCCGGAACCAAGTCGCGACGGCTGACGCGAGCCTGTTCTATTGCGCAAAACCGTCGCGGGACTCTCGATGAAAATAGCAAAGTGTTGTTCCGGTATCGACCTCGCCATTCTTAGCGAACGGCGACCGGGCCCGGTCCCGTTCCTGACGAAGAAAGCGCTCACCTGCTTGAAGACGTCATCGAAGCCGGGCCTCTTGGCGGGCTCTTCGTTCCAGCATTCGTTCATTAGCGTCAGACACTCGGCCGGCGCCTCGTCCACCGAGACCAGCGGGCGGCACACGGGGGGCGGCTGCTTCAAGCGCTCCACGATCTCTGGAGGAACCAGCGGCGTCAGTGGCGGCGCCGCACGCCCAACCCGACCAAGGACATCCACCCTGACCTGGGGCGGGCATGTCCATCATGGCATAGGGCGGACTTCGGGAGATGACTTCTTGGATGATGATGGAGAAGCTGAAGACGTCCCCGGCCATGGTGCCGCCTCGGACCGGGTGCCGCAGCAGCTCGGGCGCCGTCCACAGCAGCTCTGCCGGCGCACGCACGGCGCTCTTGTCGTGAAGACATCGTGCATTTCCTAGCCCCTAACCACAACAGGTTGCCTAACCTGATTCCAATTTGAAGCTAAACTCTCAAATCAAGTCTTGACCCTCGAAAAGAGCTCTGAACTCAAAGTGGGCCCCACAAATACAGTTAAAATCACACACACACACACACACACACACACACACACACACACACACACACAAAAGGGTTGCCACCAGGGGGCACTCTACACTAGTAAAACTAACAGTTGTATTACTGTCATGTTGGTGCAGTATTCTAACTATCCGAGTGGGTGCTGCTCTTATTATACACACCACCAAGGGATACTCTTCAATAGTAGGCCCGAGAGGCGTATTGCGGTTGTGTTGGTGCAGTATTCGAACAATCGGAGGGTGAAATTACGTTGGTGCTGCTCTTATTATACTGGCCACCAGGAGGTAATCTTCAATAGTAAACCCAACCAGTATATCACTCTTGTGTCCGTGCAGTAGTCTAACAGTTTGAATGTTAAAATATGTTGGTGCTGCTCTTATTTTACTCGCCACCAGGGGGCACTCTTCACTAGTAAACCCAACCAGAAGATTCGTGTTGTGTTGGTGCAGTACTCAAACAGTTGGAGTGCTAAAATATGTTGATGCTGCTCTTGTTATATTCGCCACCAGGAGGAAATCTTAAACCAGAAGATAAGTGTTGTGTTGGTGCAGTATTCTAACAGTTGGAGTGTGAAAATATGTTGCTGTTGGTCTTGTTATACTCGCCACCAGGAGGAAATCTTAAACAGTAAACCCAAATGGCATATTGCGGTTGTGTTGGTGCAGTATTCGAACAATCGGAGGGTGAAATTACGTTGGTGCTGCTCTTATTATACTCGCCACCAGGGGGTAGTCTTCAATCGTAAACCCAAAAGGCGTATTGCTGTTATGTTGGTGCATTATTTAAACAAAGATTTGGATAGATGGACGGAATGTAGGTGGTCCTCACCTTGTGGGTCGTCCAAAAGGCTGAGGCCCTCCGAGTGAAGGATCATGGGAATTCCGTAATCGGTGATCTTGAGGACAAAGCGCCCGTCCACCAGACAGTTTGTGGACTTGAGACGGCCGTGACTCAATCCCCGCAGATGGAGGTGCTTCATCCCCTGAAAGGCGAGCCCGCTTTGGTCGGACGGGATCCGAAAGGTGGGAAGAGGACGACCTCACCTTGATGAGGTCCATGAGGAGGGACGACTTGAACATCCAGTCCAGCCTCATGTCGGCGTCGGCCAGCAGGTCGGCCAGACTGCCGCGGGGGCAGTGCTCCACCACCATGGCCACGATTCCCGAGTCCACGAAAAGCCCCAGGTAGAGGTTCAGGTTTTCATGTCGCATGTCCCTCAACTAGAAAGATGGATGTTGAGAGGGGGTGCCGGAGTCCAGCCGTGCGTCTCTTGCCTACCTGGCTGAATATCTTCTGCGTGTGTTGATTGACGGCCGTCACGGGCCCCGTCACGGGCAACTTCTTCAGCCAAACCCAGTCACCCTGAAGAAATAAATCATTACAAAACAGACAAAACTTTGCAGAAGTTGTTTGAAATCAGGAAGACATACTGTTGTCATTTAGGGGGAACACACACACACACACACACACACACATATATATATATATATATATATATATATATATATATAATATATATATATATATATATACACACACACACAGTGGGCCCCTGGTTTACAAACTCCCTGTTTTACAAATTTTTCATCTTTCGAACGTGGACCGCGGCGTTGTTTGTCCCCCTCTTACGCACAAACCTTTCGTCTTACGAACAATCCAATGCTGGTCAGTGTGTCCGCATTATTTTTTTCGCTTTGCTGCATCAACAAAACTAACTATTCTTGCATGTCACAGAAACGCCAATATGCTATTGGTCTTATAAGGTTACAGTCACGGTCTCAGTCACGGAGATGCCGATATGCTGTTGGCCGGCGTCACATCAATCACAGAAATGCCGATACGCTATTGGCCGAACGCCTTCATCTAGCTTGATGGCACAGCTGGTCGGTGTGTTGTGAAGACTTTGCAAACTTTATCTGTTAGACGTGGCTTCCAAAATTGCAAGTGGCAGTAAAGGAAGAAGTAAGAGGATGATGACAATAGAAACCAAGCAGGAGATAATAAAAAAATACGAAGGAGGCGCACGCATAAGTTAACCTTGCTCGTGAGTATGGCCGTAACCGCTCAGCAATCTTCTAAGGGCAAGACTTTCCTTGCCGGGGGACGGACCTCGCTCGACAACAAAATGGAGAGGCTTCTTCTATTGTGGATTAAAGAGAAGGAAATCGCCGGTGATATGTTCTCATTTAAGAAAATAAATAAATAAATTCTGCGGGTTGGTCTCTGCACCATTCCGCCTCCACCCACCACCAGTTCAAGTCACGTCGCCCCAAAGGCAAATGTCATTTTTTTTTTTTATATTTATGTTATTTAATTTAACTGTACAGTAGATTATGTTACAAATTTTTAATATGTGTATAAAGTCGTGATATTTTTACCTAAGGTTTTTGCACGCGTTGCACGTATTCACTAATTAACACAGGTTTGGATTGCGCGTCATACAAGCAATTCGAGTTACGAGCGTAGCCGCTGAACCGATTAAGTTCGTAACACGGGGGCCCACTATATATATATATATATATATATATATATATATATATATATATATATATATATATATATATATATATGTATAGTGATCCCTCCGGGTTTTTCCAGGAAAAATTAAAAATATTTCAATATAAAAAATAATTAAAAAAAATAATCATTTAAAAAATGAAAAAAAAGGCAAAAACTACATTATACAGTACTGTATTCATCAAATAACGAAGTAATATTAGTTAATAACTGTTAAGAATTCTTCAAGCATTAGAGTTCGTGATGTTTGTTATCTTATTTTGAAATGCATGCTTTCAATTTGTCTGTGTTGCATTTCCGTTTCCTGTTTTACGTTCTCTGTGCGTCTTTCGTGCTCATATTTATAGTTTATTATCATTTATGTTGATAACGCACGCTACTGCCTATGTTTAGTAAGCGATGAGAGTTTATTCTGTTTATGTGTTCGTTTGTGTAGAGGTTGCACTTTATAGTTTGTAGTTGTTGTGAGTTGTTGCTAACCCGCTAATGTCGGCTAAAAATACAGTAATTTCATAGATTAAGTGTTTATATGTTAGTTGACTGACTTTAAGATTGTTGTTGATTTATTATTCAACAGATACTACATGATACACCATACATGAGCCAAAATAAATGTGAAGTTCAATGTGAAGACTCTTTCACCGGAGTCTTGGTGCAGATAACCAGTCCTGAGAACAAATTCTCAACAAACTAAGTAATATTAGTTATTTAATGAATATACAATAATGTTAATAAGGATAATGTAATGTTAAATAATAGGAGAAAGGAGATAAAATACGCAAAAAAAAAAAAAAAAAAAGGATTGTTTATGGTTACTGTGGCTATATTGGGGCGTACATAGAAATCTTGGAACTGATACCCTACTTCGCAGGTTTCAGACTTTGTGGGGGGTTGACACCCCCCATTAACCGCGAAGTAGGGGGGGATCTAATATATATATATATATATATATATATATATATATATATATATATATATATATATATATATATATATAATAGAAGATAAAAGAATGACGCGTACCTCCAAGATCCCGATATTGGAGCTCTCTGGCGTAGACAGGATGTAGCTCCGGGCCACCGAGCGGAAGGGCGTTTTGATTTCCAGGAGACTCCTCATGATCGACTCGTCGTTCAGCTTCTACAGGTCCAGTCAGATAAGATAGCGTTAACCGATACCGTATGACAATTCCCGTCTTTTAGAGTAATCAGAAAAAATGATAAAATTCTCATCAAATGCGGGTTTTTTTTTTCTTGACAATATTAAGCCATTTGAGCACTGTAGTGATAACTGTGACCATTGGATAGCAGTGTTGCAATACATACAACACACATTACATACTTGTAGTCTAAGAAAGGAACAGAAATTAATCTTATATGTTTACATACATCACACAGACAATTCTGTGGGCCTTGAAAAATGAGTGAAAACGTGAAATATACGGGTAGTGCAGAGGTCGCCTTTTTGGATAATATTTGACACTGAAAGAGTTAACTAGGAGTTAACAGGAGTGGCTGCCTTCCTGTGCAAAATTTTCCACCTCTTCAAATGCTTCTATAATACAGCCATAGCAAATACATTCACCAAAAATATTTTGCTGACATTGACAATGTCCTTCTTTTGGGATGTTCTTCTTTTGTGTGTGTGTATATGTATATATATATATATATATATATATATATATATATATATATATATATATATATATATATACACATATACACACACACAAAAGAAGAACATCCCAAAAGAAGGATATATATATATATATATATATATATATATATATATATATATATATATATATATATATATATATATATATATATATATATATATATATATATGTACAGTGATCCCTCCGGGTAATTAATAATTCAATAATATAAAGATACAAAAAAAAAAGCACTGAACTTCCATAAACATGGCCGACAAGGCTTGTTATAAATGAAGGAACCTCCGCAAAATGGGCGAGAAACTTCGCCGGAGCTCTTCGAGCAAAACCTCAAACACGTCCGACCTTTCGGCTGACTTGAGTGTCGATGAAGACGATGTCATCGAGCGTCAGAATGAGTTTGGAGGTGTTCTCCGATCCCCTGCGCTTCCTGTACAAAACAAATTGGGACCCAGTGATATCGGGAAGAAAAAAACTGCGGACCATTTTTGTTTTGTTTTTGGGTTGGGGAAGTATGGTTTCGTTATGGAAAAAAAAGTTTTGCATTACGGCATTTCCATATTTCGGACTGAGCGTCCTTACCTGATCCAAAAGAAAATGGCTGCCAGCATAATGCATATCAGGGTGATGCTAAAGAATCCCGTGGCGGTGTCCGTGTCTATTGGCAAGCGCAAACACGCATGAGCACTTTCCCTAGGTCGCAAGCCCATATTGGACCAGAAGGGAGCGCACCTGTGCAAGCCTGGTCCGGATTGAACCAACAGAAGCCGGCGCTGGGAGGTTTCCCTCCCGGGAAATGGAAGGAGCGTCTCAGCGGTTTAAGGGTCCCGAACGGGCCGGTGGCATGGGCGGCGGCCAGCGTGTGCGTGGCCACCAGCTTGTCCCCGTCGCAGTCCAGAACCACGTAGCCGGCTTGCATGCCGGTGCCATCCGGGCCGCCGTACAGCACCTGGCGGCGGCCGCGTTAAGAAGCCGGGCGGCGCTAGTCCAGTTGGCCACAAATACCCACCTGGTTGAAACCCCGGTAGCGAAATCCTCCGTCGGACCGGAGCAACTGGTAGCCCGTCACCCAGCGCCCGCCGCCCGCCTGACGCCGCTCCTCCACGGCCTTGGCCATGAAGTAAACCATGTTGAAGATGGTTCCGAAAAGGGGGGACACCTGTTGGGCAAACATTCAGCATCATTAAGGAAGACAACTAGGTTCTTGTTCTCGCGAGGAGAGCCAACAGGAAGCTGGTTGTCTTCCTTCCTGTGCTCTCGTTTGCCTGAACCTGACACTATTAGATAAGGATTCTTTGGCACATAGTGTATCATTAAACAGGTGACTTGAGCTTTTTGCACCCTGGCAGACATCATCTGGTGTCCAAACTATGGCCTGGCACCATTTGTGGCCTTTCTTCCGCTTAATAATTGCTAATCTTAGGAAATTGCTCTTGTATTGGTTGTGAATGGAAATGGAATTCAGCTGCTGTTCAGTACAGGTGCCAATGTTGTTTTCTGCTGGGTAACTTTGTCTCTGTTTACCCACAAAATCGTGTAAAATCCTAAATGAGAAGCCTTATAAAAAAGCTAATAAATGAAGACATTAGCCATTTTTTTCTAGCATTCCCGTCATTCGTCGGTCCGTGGGAAAAACGGGCAACCGTCGGCGGCGGACCGACGGACAGTTCGTCGGTGCTGCCCAAGCGCCCACCTCTGGAGATCACCATTCACCATTTACCAGACAAAGGCAACATGTCACACCGTTCTTCCTCACGACTAAATGTAATATCAACAGCGGCCAGAAGCGACGCCAAACAACGCACAAATATATTACAGATCTGTAACTTGTAAAGGATAAACCAAATCGGTTCCAAAACATCATTATTTTGGGTGCGGCCCAGTTGATCCACGGTACTGGGTCGGTGGGGGGGGCCAATAGCATTATAGACAAAAGAAGCAGGTAAAGGTTCCATGGAAAAATCGCCAGCACAGTTGGGTCTCCTACCTCCATGGGCGCCACGGACGATCGGATCTCTCGGTTTATTTGCGCCTCGCGGAAAGCTTGGTAGAAGTTCTGATCCGACGCCATGGTGATGGTCAAAACGGAGCCGTAGGCGTGACGGAGCTGGGTGCTGTTTCTCAGCTGGGGGAAAACCGTGTCCTTCCGTTCAAAAGGAAACAAAACAACAGGCAAATTGCTGTGAAACAAATACTGTACTTTGAAGTCATATATATATATATATATATATATATATATATATATATATATATATATATATATATATATATAACTTGAAACCTGTACAAACACTGTAAAAAGTGTTGATAATTAACACATATTACTTTTTGGTTTTGTTAACCCTTTCAGTGTCAAGTGTTATCCGAAAAGGCGACCCCTAAAGTGCCAGACGATTTTGAGTATTCTGACAGATCTTTCAAGGTCGAGAAAATATTATGACTAAAAAGAAAGTGAATGTAGAAAAACAGTATGATTCTTCTTTATTTTGTTTTTCAGATTGTAGACATGAAACCAATAATCACTGTTTGAAAATAGGTCATTTGAGTGACTAAGCTATTTTGGACAAAATGAGAAAATGAGCTTTTTGTGAATAGCTGTTTTTTTTTGTGCACAGCATAGATTTTAACATTTTTTTTTATTTAGTGGCATTTGAAACATTGCAGCAGTCCTGACATTTATTGAAACATGAACAGTATCAATGACAATATCTTTATGATGGTGAAATTTCACATTATGTGATTATACATGTTCAAAACCACATAGCTTATTGCCTGTCCAAAGATCGATTTTCAATTGCCTATTTCACTTGAAACCATTTGACTCATTCAGTAAAACAACTCAGTATACTTTACCAGAGATTTTTTTGTAGTCGCTCCCATTTTCAGTCCTGGTTTCAGCTTTCTTGCTGGTAACAGCATGCTGGGAATGTGGAAAAAATTTGCATTCTTTCTCTGATTGGTTGTTGGCCAGGGAATGCAAGATAGGAGTTTTTTTTTTAGATTAGTAGATTTATAATTCCCTAATTAAGGGCGTTTTTAGTCAATTCAACCTCAGCAGTACTTTGTTTTACTTGTAGTGTATTTGACAGATGAAATTTAGATAAATTTGGACAAATGTTAACGAAAAATTCTTCTGTAGTTGTAGGGCAGGCAGTTTTATGTAAATGTAATATGTTTTATGTCATGTAAAGCATGATCATGCCATCCAGTGGACATGATTGCACTCCTGTCCCCTGCATTTCTCAAATGTGTCACATTAAACATCCATCCATCCCTTTTCTAGAGCTGCTTATCCTCACAAGGGTCATGATGGTATTACAGTGTATTTTTGACCATCTTTCTGCCACTACCAGAGGGCAACATTTGACTTTTTGATTTCTGGTCCGCCATTCATCAGGTCTACTTCTGTCTGCACTCATACAAATGATTGTTTTCTGTCTTTGTACTTACTTAAAATTACCATGTATGTGGTTCTACAGTTACACTGCAATTGAAACATAACACGGTAATATAAGTGTAACACGAAAACAAAAACAGAAAAAAGAAATAGTACAAGTGCAGACAGAAGTCGACCTGACAAATGATGGACGAGAAAAAAAAAGTCAAATGCCGCCCTCTAGTGGTGGTGGAAGGTTGGGCAAAACTACAGATGGACTGACGATTACAATTTTGTCTGACTTAAAAGAATGACAGAGGGGGCAGGTCTAACGAATGCCAAAATGTAAGTTGTCCACCTCTGATAACTACACTACTACAGTGCGCGATTGACTTCATTTTAAAAGGAGGGCTGGCCACGAGTGTCATCTATGTCATTGTAGTCTCGTCACTGGCACACAACAACAAAGTATTTTACGCGACGGAAATTCTCGTCCACGGGACTGAAAGAGTTAAGGTTAAAAATGATAAGGTAGAAAGAACAGTTACCTGATAGGGTAGCGCGTAGAGTAGGGCGTCATACGGGACGAAGACGTATCCGGCAGCCACCATGCCCATGTCCAGAGCCGCCAATAGAAGTTGTCCCTGGTCCTCGCCTCCGATGAGGACGGAACTCATGCACAAGATGACCACTGGAACAGACGCCCAGGAAGCAACTAGTTAGGAGGGCTATCCTGATTTCAAATACAAATTTAACGCTCACAAAATCACCCTCATTTCTCCGAAATGCGTATATGGTATTTACTATCGCCGTGGAAAAGACGTATGCGAGTTGAACAACTGCTATGCGTATGACGCTAAATTGTGTTGAGTTTGAAATATTTTTGTGTGTTTTTGTTTTTACGGATCTGGATATGCAAATGAAGATGACGTCACGCCGAGGTCAGTCCATCTGCGAGTCACGCACGCAAACGTCTTTTTGATAGCCATTTTATTCTATGCACGATAAGGAGCACCTTCAACGAAGGGCCTATTCTTAAGCTGTGTTCATATATAGGGGCACCGCATTATAAGGCGCATAGAATTGAAGCTGCAGTAGTGGCTGGGATGCAGAGGTAAAAAAAAGGCTTCTTTTTCTTGTTTGCCTCTTTTATTCTCGTTCGTCCTTTTTCTTATTTGCTTCTTATTTTTTGGCTCTTTTTTTCTTGTTTTCATCTTTTTCCTTGCGTGTGTTCTTCTCTTGTTTGATTCTTTTTTGTTTGTGTCGTTTTTCCTGTTTGCGCCGTTTTTCTTGTTTGCTTCTTCTTTGCTTCCTTTTTCCTGTTTGCATTTTTATATGCATCGATTTTCGTGGATGGTTCTTTTTTCCGGTTTGCGCTTTTTTCTTGTTTGCTTAATTTCTTTTGTTTGCATCTTTTTTCTTGTTTGCATCTTTTTTCGTGTTTGCTTTCTTTTTCTTTTGTGTGTCCATTTTCTTGTTTGATTCTTTTTTCTTGTTTGCTTCTTTTTCTTGTTAGCTTACTTTTTATTATTTGCTTTTTCTCGTTTGCTTCTTTTTACTTATGTCCTTCTCTTTTGAAAGGCGGTTTCGATTTTTGTTTGCTATGACCTTTTTTTGTCTGCTTGGTACTAATCATGATTTGTCCTTCTCTAACAGTGACAAGGTTTGCTCAAGGCGAAAATGCCCCCAGAGATCCACAAACGTTGGTTGGCTCCTACTACTCCCGACACAAATAAATTTGTAAATGTCGGTGCGACAAGAGCGACATCTGGACAAATTGAATGAGCCCTGCGATTTGACTTCCACGGCCACGTTTAGAATATGAGGAGAAAGCAGCGCTGACCTTTGACCTTGTCCGCATCCCTGATTGCTTGAAGCGCACGGCGAGGGCCGTCCTTGCTCTTTGTTTCCATGGCAACAACGGGGCCCACCGGCAAGCCAAGGGCCCTGAGGGCGGAGGCCACCTCCTCACCCGTGCTCCTCCAAATGTCCGCCGGAGCTGAGAAGGGAAAGAGGACAGAACCGGGCCGGTGAGCCGGTGCCAAATGAGAGCCGCTAGCGCTCCTGACCTGAGATGACGCCCACGTGCGCCCAGTGGAAGAAGCGCAGCACGGTGAAGAGGACCTCGCTGGGGCGAGGGACGGGCGGCAGGTTGGGCCAATCGGCATCCAGGCAGCCGGGAGAGGCCAGCCCCACCTCCCAGTGTTGAGCCAATAGGGAGGCGGCGTGGCAAAGTGCGGGATTAAAGGGGCCCACGTAGGCGTGGCCGTAACCCTCCATGTCGGCGAGTTCTGTTAAAGCTTCACACAACAATGTTTTTTTGGACACTGTGCTAAAAAAAAAAAAAAAAAAAAAAAAAGACAAATTTGCAGGGCCCCCCTGGAGGGGGGGGGGCATTGTGATACCATTGGGGCACACCCCAGGGAAAGGGCTTTGTTTTTGCCATATGAAGTGTAATTGCAATACAATAATGATTGGCATGATTTTTTTTCAGGCAGTTTGATGCACTTTTTTAGTTTTGTTAGTTTTAGACTAACCTGTAAAACCTGTAACCTGTATACACGCAGTGAAAAGTAGTTGGAAAGTTAACTTATAATGCTTTTCTTCTATTGATAATGTTAGAAAGGATACAGTTTTAGGTATACAAATTCAATTGTCATAGAAAATCTTATTATCTATCTATAATCGAATTTATTGTCAAGTGTGGGGGCGCGGAAGGTTTTCCCTTTCCTGAGGCAGGGGGGGTTATTTGCAAAAAATAATTGAGAAGCATCGACATATAACATGAACTTTGAAGACGTAGCGCACGGTAGACAAGGATAGCGCTATATGGTGGATGGCCAATACCACACCTCGTCACTATCTGGCCGCCCAACACCTAGGGGTAAATTTTGGCTTGTGCACAAATTAATCATATTATGTGGCGGGATAGGATGAGATCTCGTACAACAAGATTAGAAAGCCATAAGACACAGGTATCAAACTCAAGTAGTTCAGTACTTCAGTTACCCTACAATAGAAACAGAACACCGTAATATAACTGTAACACGAATACAAAGCCAGCTAAGAGGTTTAACCCCAGGCTATAATACAATATGATCTTTATTAACCCGCATCTGAGGCAATGCAGGTGGGACGAAAGTGCAATTAGTAATCATGTCCGCTGAATGGCATTATCAAGCTTTACATAATAGTCAGTTGGTGGATGTCCGTTCTCATTCAAAACTGCCTGCCCTACAGCTATTGAAGATGCTTTCGTTAACATTTGTCTAAATTTGTCTAAATTTCATCTGTCATATACACTACAAGTAAAACAAAGTTTGCTAAGGTTTAACTGACCGAAAGAACGTCTTTAATTAAGGGAATTAAAATGTTCCTGGCCAAGAGCCAATCAGAGAAAGAATGTAAATTTGTTTTGCAGCCATTGGTTACTTGAAAGAATGACCGCCTTGCAGTGGAAACACATCCCATAATGCCCTTATCAGCAAACAATTGCTTTAAACATATTTAAGTCAACTTTATTTATAAAGCACATTTAAAAACAACCTCAAAGGGCTGACCAAAGTGCTGCACAATTACTAAACTACAAAAAGAGTTATCAAGCACAAATATAATAGTAAAAAAGTAATGTAGTAGTAAAAAGGTAACAAGTAGCGAGCAGAATTTGTAACTAGGCTGGAAGGAGCCTTCAGAAGGGGAAGGCCCCTGTCCGCTCTCCTCGCGACAAAAAAGGCCCTTGTCTTCTCTCTGCTTTTTTGCTCAGTAAATGTTCTAGGTTGCCCGAGTCTAATCAAATATGATGGCGCTTTTTTCTCCTTCTCAGCAAATGGGCCGCTGCGTTTTGGACAGTTTGTAATCGGTGGAGTGCTGACTGGCTGAGACAAACATACAAAGACTTACAACAGTCCAGGCGTGCTGTAACATTATTGTGGATACGTTTTTGGATGGGCGGAAAAACTTCTGTCTGAGAGGTAGGATTGAAGCCATTTCAGAACAGCATTATTATTGCCCACGCAAGCGGGACAGGAGAATTTTTACGATCTACTGTATGAAAAGCGGCTGTCAGATCCAGAAGGATCAGCAGAATTACCGGAGTCAACTGCTTAAAAGCATAGTAACACTAAAAAAAATCTCTCAACGCTTAATTCTAAATATTACTTTGGGTTGGCAAAATTGTGTACAGCAGTGGTTCTCAAATGGGGCAACATGAAGGAACTTCATAGGGTACTCCAGATTTGAAATAAAACAACAACAAACATGTAAAAATCCTTTAAGAGAAATTATTGAATTAGTTAAGTGTTCCAGGAAATATAAGTTCATAAAACACACTGTTCAGGAATTTATTCAATTTCATTGTTTTTCAAAGCCAGATTTTTTCTCCCATAATAGAATGGTTCAACCCTACTTGTCATGTGCCACCTCTCGTTACCTGTCAAGGCAACGATTTTTTTTTTTTTCTGTGAACACATCTCTACTATGATCCCGAAAGTTGAACATTTTTCTGTGGACAAGTATTGATTCAGAATGAATCCCCAAACTGCATGCTTTATATTTAGTATTTTTCTGTGGACAAATACTTATTTATATATTTTTTCAGAAGAGGTCTGACACTTTATACTGATTATTTTTTTGTGGAAAAATATTTATTAATAATGAAGTTATTTCTTGTTGATAACAGATTTCTTCGATGATCCACAAGAAGACACTTCTGGTTGATTATTTTTTTTTATGACCCAATATCAATGAAATAAAAGGTTCAAAATTTTACTAAACCAGACACTGAGAGCATGTGTTCAGTTTTTTTTTGGTTTGTTTTTATTTTGTTTGCTTTGCACTGGTTTGGGGGCACTTGGCTGAAAAGATATTTCTCAGAGGGTACGCCACTGAAAAAAGGTTGAGAACCACCGGTGTACGGTTTGAGCTTTGGTTTATGAAACCAGGATTAAGAAAGGGAGCAACTCCAAATAAATCTCTGATAAAGTCAGCTATGTTATAGCTGGGAATGACAAGTAGCGAATTGAGTTTCTTCACTCAACTGAACTGCTTGGTGGCGCTGTAAAGTGACGTATGTCACATTGACTGCAGACTGATTGCAGCTTGAGCTATAAATAGCTTGTGATACAGCAAGATAGCAAATAAAGACTTCCCCATTAGGGCACGCATGAGACGAAGGCAGATTTACCTTTGGAAGTGGAACATTCCTCATCCAGTAGTTTGACATCATACCAATATCCTCGGCTGAGGCCGGCATCCAGCCGCAACCTGGAGAGCGCCAAGTTGGCCGCCGCCGCAGGCAAGGCCCTGGAGAACATGGGATCGCAGGACCAGGGACCGATCAGGGCCAACTTGAAGGTGGCGCTCCAAACCTGCGCCACGCTCAGCCACCACAAGCACAGCCCCAGCGAGCGCCTGCCCGCCGACATCCTCACTCTGCAACCAAGGCGAAGAACCCCAAAAGTCCCCATTTAACACAAAAAACTACATTTGTGTGTGTGTGTTTGTGTGGGTGTGCAAGTGCGCAGGTAATCCAGGTCTCAGGGATATTTTTACTTGGCAGCTTTACAGGATTAAACACCTCCACCGAGCAGTCAGGCAGGCAGCGAATGTCACACTCAAGGATTGATGATGTCGCAAAAGTTGTTTCTTCAAAAATTAATACAGCGTTCCCTTCTTTAGAACAGGGGTTACCTTCCTAGAAATACCTGCAGTAACTGCATTCCATGAGATTTTTTTTTTGGGGGGGGGGGGGCTTTCATTCTCAGTTCATTTTTAGTTTGTTTTGTTCGTTATAAAAAAATACATCAAATTGCCTTTTTTTGTTTGCTTCAATTTAGGAAAAGTTTTGAATGGCAGTAACTGAGACAGACACGGGCCAAAATTGACATCTGCAGGGTATAACTCTCGACATCCCGTTTGCAAGCAGTTGCAAAGGACAGCATATTTAAAGAAGACATGTTTTGACAATATACGCAACATTTTAGCGTCCTATTGTTTTCTGTATGTCTTCCCTTTAAAACCACAAATCAAAAACATCTAAAAGTTGGGTCAACATTTTCTCCAGGGTTTAAAATCCCCAAAAAGGACCTTTATTCATTTATTTATTTTTGCTTTTCAAACCTTTTTAGTCTCACTCAAAAGAAAAAAAAATAGAAAGAAATTAGCACGGTAAACTCACCATAGACAGAAAAATCCAGAAAAAGAGCTTGTGTTTTGTTTATTTGTTTTTTTCCAATAGTCTGACTTAAATGCAAGAAAAATAGTAACGTAAAACTACGATAGAAAAAAAATTGTGGATATAAAAGAATCTTTTTTTTTCCTTTTGTTCCATTTTTAGTTTATTTTGTAAGAAAAAAAATCATAAAAAACTTTTATTTTGATTAAAGAAAATAAAAAGACAAAGACAATAGCAAGAAAAAAGCAAAGGTAAACTTGCACTAAAAACTGTTTTGATCCTGGAGGAAAATCCACCCAAAAGCTTATGCTTGTGTGTATGTTTTTTTTGGTTTTTTTTTGCTTTTGTTCTCTATTTGTAGTTTGTTTCTTTTGCTTAAAAATAATACATATAATCTTTTTTGAAGAGAAACAGCAAGTATTGACATAAATTAATTGTATTTATTGTATTCATTTTTGCGATTTTTCTAAATATTTTTAACTTTTTTATACATGTATGAATGTGTAAAACATAAATATATGAAATATATTTATGAAACATTTATGTATAAAATATTGTATATTGTTTATACTTTTTATTTTTATTATTTATTATCATTATTATTATTATATTTATTTATCATATACTTATTGTTTTAGTTTGTTTCTTTTGCAAATATGTATAAATAAATACAATCATAATTTGATATTTTGCGACCTTACGATTAAAGGAAGTAAGAAAACTAGCTAGATAAACGTGCAATAGAAAATGTTACAGTCATTAATTAACTCTTGTGCACACACTTTGCAAACTATACACATTGGATTTCAACCACTTCAACCACTCAAATTGTTGATTGGCATCACTTCATATGTACGTTATTAACACCCCAAAAAAAAATTTTGAAAACTACTATGGTCTGTCTTTGTAACCAGTGATGTGATGATGACAGTTTAAGACATAGCTTTTAACTGGTCTCTACCACCACCTACTGTCTTGAGGTGAAACAAAAGTCAAGAAAGAATCATTTGTTTGCTGACAAAGTTCGACCGCTGGATGTTGCAAAAAAAAAAAATCGCGGGATAATCAATGTCGTAAATCCTATTTAAATGCATCTCAAAAATGTAATGATAATGGTTTTGTATGGTCCAAAATTTGGACAATGGTTATTTGTGTACACAAAATCTCCCACGTCCAGCTGCAATCACGTAGACATGTCAGAACCATTGCATTTTAAAATTTTACACGTTTTAATCATCTGCTGGAAATTTCAGCACTCTAGTGTTTTTGCCAATTGATTCTTTTAAGATACAAAAAAAAAAAAAAAATCACAGGAATTTCCATAATAAGGGTTAAAAACCGCAATAACTGAAGAACACTATAAAGCCATAAAAAGAACTCTACAAGCTTTTTCCCTGGACTTCCATGGGATTAAAAAAAACAACAACAACAACAACAACAACAACAAAAAGCTAGACATTACCTTTGTCTCCGAGCTTCATTTGTCCAGAGAAACGGCGTTCAAAGTGACGCTGAGTCAGGCGGCCAGCACCACAAAGAGGCTTTGGCTTTAATCTCGTTTAGCTTCAGGTGACATCTAATGAGAGCCTGATGTCAGGTGAGCTGGCCATCAAACATCAACACATTCAGTGCATGGTCTTGGCCAGCAGACATTTCTTTTTCCGGTACCCGTGTAACTTGACTTTTTTTTGGCAACTTTTTCCCGTTTGAAATCCCACTTTTTCTTTCGACCTGCACGGATGACAACGAGCATGAAAACAGCTAACAGTGTTAGCATTATCCAAGCAAAATATTGCATGTTTGCCATGAGATTTCTTTTTTTTGGATGACATCACTAACTACACGAATAAGGGTCATTTTCTCAGTTGTGAGTTGCTAGCATTTAGCGCTTCTTTTGTGGCTCTTTTTACTTTTTTAGCAAAAGTATGGGAAGGTTAGCAAGCTCAAAAGGACAATTTATATAGTCATTTTCAGCAGTTACAAAAAACATATACAGTATTTTCCTGTACAGTTGAGGTATTTTTAAGCCTATAAGCCGCAATTTTTTTTCTCATGACTTGAGCCCTGCGGCTTATAGTCCAATGCGTCTTGTCTGTGTTTTTTGTTGTTGTTTTAAAGAACCATCGCATGTGCTATAGACCAATCACGGCTCACCTCCCGTGTGCCATTGGCAAGCTGAGTTATGATTGGTCATTGAGTATATGTGATGTCATGTTAACACCCGGGTGTCCGGGGATTTTTCACTAACCTTGCCTGATCATCACCCACTTCGAATGGGTCATAACATCCTCAAATATAAAAATATTTTTACTTTCAAAAAATGTCCAGTAACATCAGCCCTAGCCATACATTTGGATATTTAAATATTTATATTCAAAGGCCGTTTTGTTACAGAGAATTTTCATTCACAGCTATAGCAGATCTAACGTTATGCGTGCATGAAGTAAAATGCTTCCTTGCAGCAAAATAAACACTTTCCTTGCAACATTTAGTTCTTGGATCAAACCCTTTTGTCAACTCCAAGTCCCACAATGCATAGCAAGAACTTTGCATTATGGGAGTCAGGCTAAGCCACTCAATGAAGTCATTGAAAGACTTGGAAATGTCATAGGTTGTCCGCTAGTGCCTCCCCGGTGGTTTTGGGGTGTAAACGCTAAATTTTCTATTACTTTATACGTGAGTTGCCATTGAAACGATGAATGCAAAAATTGGGGGGAATTCAGAATAAAACCTCAGGTTTTCAATATGTCCAAAATGGACAATATTTCCAATTTTGAATAGCAATAAATGAGCCCGACATGGGCTAAAGTTGACATCCGCAGGGTGTACCGCTCGACCTCCCGTTTGTAAGCATTTGGAAAGGACGGCATATTGAAAGTCCACGTTTTGACGATCTATGCAATATTTTAGTCTCCTAGTGTACGCGTAGTATTTTTTAATGCTTTTCCTTCGATATCAGACATCAAAAACGTCTAAAAGCCCGAGTTGGGTCAAAATTTTCCCCAGGGGTTAAAGACACAGCAAAAGACAAAATGGCCACACCAAGATTGCTGAAAAATAGTAGATTAGGCTGATTCATCTTTCATTCACGATCGGACGAATGAAAGCACATTGGACAAAGTACTGCATTGTAAAGATCCTTTTTGCGCGTGCTTCAAAACTGACGTGGGAATCTTGGCAAGCGTTTGGACCGGGAGCCGACTTTCACTGCTCGAGGCGGCGCTTGGCCATTGAGAGGCAATCTACTAATCCAGATCTGGATTAGTTTGACCGTCCCAGCTGGTCTGCGGCCAGGAATAGAGACGGGATTAGCCTGGCCGGGCAGGCTCTGCGAGAGCAAGATAAGCGCAGCACTCCTATATAGGGGCAAACGTGAAATGCGGGCAAAAAGAAAACAAACTCTTCAATCACTTCCACTGCCTTTAATCGCTTCACTGTGCCATGACACACACACACACACACACGTAATTTACTGCTGAGCAACCTCAAATAACTCAAGACAAGGCGCATTCCATTCCAAGGTTCAGTGGGAAATCTTCATGTTTCTGAATCCCGAGTTGTCCCTAAAATATATATATATATATATATATATATATATATATATATACATACAGTGTATATACAGTGCCCAGCGTTAATGAGTACACCCCCTCTGAAAAGTAGCATTTTATATAATATTTAAATGAAAATAAAACAAATACTCCCAAAATATTCACAGATGAAGTTTATTATAACACCTGAACAGATAACTGAAACAAAAAAGTTTAATATAACTTAGATGACTTAGATTTTTTAGTTTAACAGAAATGAGGGTGGCGCAGAAATGAGTACACCCCACAACAAAAGTGCTAAATTCAGAACATTCAGTACTTTGTATGTCCTCCGTAATTTGCAATGACAGCTCCAAGTCTCCTGGGCATAGAATGGACAAGTTGGGAACATTTGGCAACATCAATCTTTTTCCATTCTTCTACTATGATCTCTGAATTTCAGAGATTGGAGGTTGGATGGAGAGTGACACTCAAGCTGTCTCTTCAGAATTCCCCACAGATGCTCAATTGGGTTGAGATCAGGTGACATACTTGGCCATGGAATCACTGTCACCTTCTTGCTTTTCAGAAAGGCTGCAGTGGCTTTAGATGTATGCTCGGGGTCATTGTCGTGTTGGAATAGGGGACGACGACCGAGGGCATGAAGGGATGGAAGCATCTTAGTGTTCAGTATGTGGCAGTACATTGCTGAATTCATGCAGCTCCCCAACACCAGCAGCACTCATGCAGCCCCACACAAGGACACTACCACCACCACGTTTCACTGTGGGCACCATGCACTTTTCTTTGTATTCTTCACCCTTGCGACGCCAGACAGTTTTGAAGCCATCGGTTCCAAAGAGATTGATTTTGGTCTCATCACTCCACAGTATAGAGTCCCAGTAGCGCTCATCTTTCATGAAATGGGCCATAGCAAACTCTAGACGGGCATTCTTGCGGCGGGGCTTTAGGAGAGGCTTCCTCCGAGGACGACATGCATGCATGCCATTCCTCTGCACTGTCCGGCGTATTAGGTCACGAGACAAAGGCACTCCAATTACACTTTGTACTTCCACAGATAAGTAAGTCCCTTGTACTTGCATGCCGGTTTTCTTCAACCTTTCTCATCACTAGACGTTCCTGCCGTGGTGTTAACTTTCGTGGTCGACCTGGACGTCTCTGTGCAATGGTTGGAGTTCCAGCTTTCTTAAACTTTTGAATTACTTTTGCAACTGTATTCTTACTAATAAGTAAGGCTTTACTTATGGTCTTGTAGCCTCTACCTTTCTGGTGTGCAGAAATTATTTTCTGGCGCAGATCTGGTGTCAGTTCTCTTCCATGTGGTGCCATTGTGGACAGCAGGGGTGGTTTGCTTCAGGTGACACCCTTTTGTAGCCAACTGCCTAATGAACACCTGTGTGATGACTAATTAGACTCACCTGTTGTCGAATGGTTAATCAATTAAACATTAGGAGCCTAAATTGTAGCTTTGATCAGAGAACTACAGTGGGGTGTACTCCTTTTTGCACCACAGAAATTGAACTAAAACTGAGAAATATATCATCTGAGTTATATTATTTAACTGTCTTATGAGTCAAATCTTCAACAGTTGCTGTATGAAACTTAACTTATGCACATTTTGTAAATACCATTTATTTTCAATGATATATTGTGAAAAGTATAACTTTTTAAAGGGGGTGTACTCATTAACGCTGGGCACTGTATATATATATTTCTTTATTATTATTTTTTAAATAAGGTAACTTGCTACCTGAGACTGTCATTGTGCGTCTTGTACTCCATGACGAAGCTGGCGGGGAGGTTGAGCACTCGTCTCAATGTGTCTCTGATTCTGGACGTTGTGCTCTGATCGTTGGACGTCCTGTTCCATACAGAAAGAAAGTCTTCCTGAAACACACACACACACACTTGGCTCATCATGCATGCTGATTATCACGTGTGTTCATGTGTGCGGAAACGACTGCACACTAGAGTTTGCCTTCGCTAGCTAGCTTTAGCTAAATAGGTCAATGTAAACAAGGACTGCTGACAACATAAAATGCACCTTTCAACCAGGATTGTGCAAAAACAGAATCCCAAACTAGAACTTACCTTTGCACCAAATTTTACCTACCAAACCAGTATATGAATGATAATTTATATTTTTCTGCATTGTAAATTTGAGAAACCGTCCTGTTTTTCTTTTAAATAAATAGTAGTGTCGAAAGAATTACTAGGCCGGCCGACTACGGCCTTTCAAACATCAGCCAAATGACCGATATTTGCTAATTATTTAAACTTTTTAATTTGATGTACTCCCGCAATTTATAGCAGTTGTATACAAGTACCTCAGGTGTCATTTACTGGTGTATTATATATATATATATATATATATATATATATATATATATATATATATATATATATATATGGTTTAAACCCCTTAGCTGGCTTTGTTTTCATGTTACATTTATATTACTGTGTTGTGCTTCAATTGCAGCGTAACTGTTGAACCACAGACATGGTGTTAACTTTAAGTGTAAGTACTAAAACAGAAAACATCATTTGTAGGAGCGCAGAGAGAAGTAGAGCAGCGCCTGACGAATGATGGACCAGAAAAAAAAAATTGTGAAATGGAACCTTCAAGTGTTGGCAGAAGGTTGGGCAAAAAATACACCAGAGGACCAACAATTTAAATTTCGTATGGCTTGAAAAAATGACGGGCAAATGATGACGGAAAGGAGGCGGTTCTCTTACGAATGTCGGACCAGCAAGTTTCCCACCTCTTCTAAATTGTAAATTCAACATAGTCCCATGTATTTCAATAGAAACTCTCCCAAATTGTGGCAATGGTGTCCCACCTGGAAGCGTATGGACACGACAGCGCCACATATTTCCTCGCCCACCATGAACTGCTCGCCCACCATGGCCAGAATGACGTTCTCCCAGAAGCGGCTTGCCAGGCCTTTGCGAAGCTGGATGATCCATTTGCCACCGTTGCGATTGCACTCATCCTGAAAGCAGGACAAAGACGCCGGGCGCCATCAAGCCCGCCCGCAGACAAGAGCGTTGGAGCGTAGGCGTGAGCCCTCCTCACCTCCCACATGGGTTTGATGCCCTCCTTGAACAGGAGGAAATCGCTAGGTCCACCCAGGTCTCCCGGGCGCACCAGATGACTGTAGAATTTCCAGAACTGCTCCACCTTGCGTTAGAATTAGAGATGAAGAACACAGCTTGTGTAAAAGTGTCCTTGGCAAAGGCTTTTCGCCTTTTCAGACCAAAGCGCCCTGAAGCGTCCTCGCCATATTTGCATTTTTTTTCTTTCTCGAGCTAGGGTTGGGGGCGTAAAGTGAATTTATTTAGTGGGAGGCCTAAGCTTGTCTGTCTGGTTAGGGTTAGGTTAATTTGAAGACTGCCGTCATTTACGAGCTCATTTCAGCTATGCTATGGATTGTCTAGATTTGAATTTTACCATTTTATCACCAATGGGGAAAGGGGGGGGCTGTTTTTTGCTACCAAAGTGTGGAAGGAATGAAGCAGTGAAACAAGGAAGGAGATAAAGGAGAGGAAGGAAGCAAGGAATAAAGGAAGGAAAAATGAGAAAAAGGAGAGGAAGGAAGGAAGCAATGAAGGAAGAAAGAAGGAAAGAAGCAAGGAAGAAAGCAGTGAAGGAAGGAGAGAAAGGAGAGGAAGGAAATGAGAGAAAAGGAGAAGAAGAGAGGGCGGGAGGAAGGAAGGAAGCGGCGAAGAAAGGAATGAGGGAAAAAGAAGGAAGATATGTGAAGAAAGAAAGGAGAAAGAAGAAAGCAGTGAAGGAAGCAATGAGAAAAAAGGAGAGAAAAAAGGAACGATAGCATGTGAAGACAGGAAGAAGGAAGCCGTAGAAGGAGTGAAAAAGGAGAGATGAAAAAGGAAAAAAGGAAAGTAAAGGAAAGAAGGAGTGAAAGGAGGGGAAGGAAGGAGCAGGGAATGAGGGAAAAGGTGAAAGGAAGGAAGGAAAGAAAGTAAAGGAAGGAAGCAAGGAAAGAAGCAGTGAAGGAAGGAATGAGAGAAAAGGAGAGAAAAAAGATAGAATGCAAAGGAAGGAAGGAGAAAAGGAGAGGGAGGAAGGAAGGAAGCAATGGAGGGGAAAAAGAAAGGAATGAAGGGGAGGGGAAGGACAAAGAAGAGAAGGAAGAAAGGAATGAAGGAAGGAAGGAAGGAAGGAAGGAAGGAAGGAAGGAAGGAAGGAAGGAAGGAAGGAAGGAAGGAAGGAAGGAAGGAAGGAAAGAGGAGGAAGGATGGAAGGAAGAAATGAAGGGGAAAGGATGTGAAGAAATGAAGGAAAGAAGGAAGGAAGGAAGGAAGAAATGAAGGAAAGAAGGAAGGAAGGAAGGAAGGAAGGAAGGAAGGAAGGAAGGAAGGAAGGAAGGAAGGAAGGAAGGAAGGAAAGAGAAACAACTCGCAAATTTGGGATTTAAGCCAGAAACTTGAAGTGATGATGAGCAATTTGCTAGCGACGAGCAAATGATGTGGTGGGCCGGATCTGGCCCCCGGGCCTTGACCGTGACACCGGTGCCTTCGCTTCACAAACGTGTTATTGTTGGTGTTTAATGCATGGTCTAAATGAGACAAGCGTTTTCCTCATAACCGGAACTCCAGAGTCACCAGCAGCTTTGCTCTTTTGTGCGCGTACCGATGCCACGGTGCCGATCCGTCGAATGTTTTGTTCGTAATTCCGCGTGCTCATAGGACGCCTCGACGTTCTTCGGAAGTACCAGAAGGTGTAGTTGTACTGGAGAGGATGTTCCCCAGCCGCCGGACTCACCGTCTGCGCACAGACGCGATAGGTAGAAAAAGCCGGCTGGTCCAGAGGTGCCGCTTGGCGGGGACCTCACCTTGCCACGGATGTTGGCGACTTCCCTGTTGTCATGGCGACATCTGGTTTCTTCCAAATCTTCACCTGGACTACAAATTCAAACATGGATCGTTACTGTTTATATTGTTTCAACTAACAGGGCCTAACCCATGTACTCAGTGTTATTTAAAAAAAAAAAAACTCATCTGTGGAGGGAAGGGGCGGAGTTATTGATGACAAGTGGTGGCCAGCGCCACCCCTTATCAAGCGCTGGCCACGCCCACACCCAGGGAAAGTTTTTTGACATACTGATACTGATTCACTGCGGAAATATATTGATAATACGTGTGCTAGATTTCACTTAATACTATGTATTGAAGGTGTTTGCTGATAAGTTTCACTTCTCTGCCATGTTTGTATCATTATTATTACTATAATTATAAAATCGTGATGGGACAAAATGCCAGGGCCTGTAACCTAATCTTTGGAAGTGGGAACTTTTTAACTAACTTTTTTAACTACAGTATACCCGGAAATAAAATGAATAAATCAATAAATAATCCTAGTAGTCCTTATTGTACTCAAGTATTATTACTTCAATATCTGGGATTTAATATCGGGACTATTAATTCATTCAATGCAAAGAGACGTATTTTCATGTTTTTTAAGAGTTTGGACATTAATTCCTAGATACTTATGTATCACATTATTAACACTTAAGTATCTTGAAACCAACATACTTAATGTACTTGTATTGATGTATTGATTACATATTTAGTGCCTGGGATTGAACGTCCAGACACTTAACTCATTCACTACCAAGGACGTATTTTCACATTTTTTAAGAGTCCGAACATTCATTCTCAGATACTTAGGTATCGATTTAATACGTAAGTATCTTAAATATGAATGTAACTAATATACTTAAGTGTCTGGGATTTAATATCCGGACTCATAACTCATTTGATGCCAGGGACGTAATTTCACCTTTTTTAAGGGTCCTTCATTCCCAAATACTTGAGTAATATCGAAGGAAGTACAGTATTTTGAAATTGATGTCCTTAGTGTATTTAAGTATTTAATACCGGACGCTTCACTCATTCAATGCCAGGGGCATATTTTGGCGTTTTTTTAAGAGTTTAACACACAGCAAACAAACTAAAAAAAATTTTTTGCAACGCTCCTGGAGTAGAGTGAACAGCACATATTTATTTTCGGAATAGAACAACAAAGTGTACTATTTATATTAAATTATTTCGTTCCAACCGATTTTTACCAAGCAGTGTGATTAGCATCCTTTCGGGCGATTTGTTTGGTTTATTATTGTGTATCATTTTAAAATGATTATGCTGGATACGTGTGATACAGACTTTCGTTTTTAAATATGGCCAAAAAAACGTAGTAGCAAGTCGACAAATAACGAGTACGTTTATAATAAAAATAATATTTTTCAAACTCAATAATTGCTTCGGTCAATTTTGAATTGAAAACGAATGCAGTTGTGTGCCTTTTCAGTAAGCTAACAGTGGCTAATATTTCAGAATCGTTTCATCATCTAGATCAAAGATTGGGATGTCCTACCAGTCTAGCGAGTCCATTGTTTATCAGACAAAATATCTTCAACCGACGAAGTTTAGTTACGTCCTTCTGTTTTTCAATTTTTTAAGTTTATTTACACTCTTGACTCTCATCTTCACAGCTTGCAAAATTCATGTAGTGGTCCTCCAACGCGCCTGCGCACAAAAGAGCGGAAGTTGTCTAACGCTACGGTGCCCGAGAACGGACATTCGAAAGTTCAAATACATCGAACATTTTTTAAAAAATGGTAATTAAATGTGAGTGGCAGAATACATTAAACAGTTGAGACGGACGCATACACAAAATCGTTAAAACAGACGGACGAAGGGGCAAAATCCTTGTGTTTTTAATCACGTGGTAATGTTCAGACAGGACAACCCAAGTCACATGACATCATACAACATCTCGATTGGCTGCACACGAACTAAGGTGATCGGAATAAAGAAGACTTGTAAGGAAAGTACACAAAAGTCAATGAGACACACTTCAACAAAATGTAAAAATTGTATAGAAAAAAACATCCTTGTGACAACAGAGTGACTGTGGCTGCCAACAAACCCAACATTAGACCTGCAATTTGGGACTTTTTGTAGGCAATTATTTTATTTTTGAAAAACAAAATGAAACAAAACCTCCAAATGCTATTGGGGAAGGGGAGGGGGTCTTTTTTTTTTCTCCTGCAAAGGTACCAATCTCTACAAACAGTCATTTTTCATGAATAAATTCATATTTCTTTCCAAGACATGATATGACAGTCAAAATGTAATGAGCGATAGAAGTCCTATACAATTTCATCATCATACTATTACACAGTTTATTCTAAAAGGCCCATTAAAAAAAACATGACTTTTATCCTGTATATCAAATTTACCTGATAAGCCACAATTTCTATCAGAGCTTTTTCATGGCCTAGCATTACGGTAAGGTGG
The DNA here is from genome assembly GCF_059441005.1 of Hippichthys cyanospilos. Lineage (NCBI taxonomy): Eukaryota > Metazoa > Chordata > Actinopteri > Syngnathiformes > Syngnathidae > Hippichthys > Hippichthys cyanospilos. Next base: position 4,647,989 of record NC_142369.1, read on the forward strand.
GGTCATTGGCTTCTGTTTGTTTTTTTGTTTTTTTTTTAACGTTTCATCTTTGCTTATATTTAAATGTGCACTTATTTGAGGAATGATATGAAGTTTTATTTTGTGGCAAATGATTTCCAGCAATAAGTTTGTGCATTAGGACCCCAAGATTGAGAACCACTCAAATAGATGACAAGAAATGCCAGTTGAGGTTCCAAGACATAGAATGAATAAATAAATAAATACATAAACAAATAAATACATGTGATGCGTTTTTACAAATGCAGGCTTATGTCGCTAAGATCAGGTTCAAAATATTGACTTTTATTTACCAGCCAAAAGGTTCAAATTGTAAAAAAAGAATGAGAAATTGATGCAATTGAAGTGCTGGGAAATACGGGAGTTATGAATGTTGGTAAATGATTATTTACTAGATGAAAGTCATCGATTACTTCAGGCATTCAAGTGCTAAAGTCATTGATTACTTGTGTACTTCATACCTACTCAAGTCCCTGTAGTAATTGATTACTTTTATGTTTAAAGGACTCAATTACTTTAACCAATTAAGTCCTACAGTAATCCATTACTACAGGTAATATGATCTAAAAGTACTAAAGTGATTAATTACTGAGGCATTCAAGTAATAAAGTAATTGATTACAGGTAGTATTCTGGTACTAATTATCTACTTCAGTACATAAACACCTATCCTACTTTTTAGTTTAAATTAATCAATTGATTTAAGCATTCAAGTGTTAAGGTAATTGATTTTTTGTCCCTAAAGTAATTTTTGACTTTTCTGTTTACAGGAAGCAATTAGTTAAGGCAAATAAGCACAAAATTAATCCAGAATTTCAGGTAATTAGATCTAAATTATTCAACTACTATAGACATTCAATTCCTAAAGTAATTGATTACTGAGACATTCAAGAATTAAACTACTACTTTAGTACTGTAATAGCCGTTCGATTACCTAAAATAATTGTTTACTTTCTAGGTTAAATTAATCGATTATTTTAGTCACTCAATTGCTATAGTAACTGATTACTCTTGTACTTAAATATCTACTAGGTACTTGCGTATGTATTAAAGTACCAAAGTAAATAATTATTGCGGCATTCAAATATTAAAGCAATTGATTACTTTAGGCAATTCTAGTACTAATTAACTACTTTAGTACGCAAGTGCCTAAAGTAATTGTTTATTTTCTAGTTTAAAGAAATCAATTACTTTAGGCATTCAAGTACTAAAGTCATTAAATACTTTAGCACTGAAATAGGTACTTTCTTGTTTAAAAGAATCACATTTTTTGTAATTCCTAATCAAGTACCAAAAGTAATTGTTTACTTTCTTGTTTAAAGTATTTACTATAATACACAAGTGCTTTAAAAATATGGAAAAGATCCAAATATGTACCCGGGTTTGAATGCCAGGGCTCATAAAAAAAAAAAAAAAAACATGTCTTTGGTATTTAATGAGTTAATACTGTATATGAATATGTCAATTTTTATTTTTGGAGACATGAGCCTGATTTTGTAAAAAAAATTAACAAATAATTAAATGAACAGCACGCTTGAGGTCAGGTAAGGTGCAGCGTGACTGCGGTGGGTGTACGTCAAATGGAGCCGGGGGACGGTGGGCTGCGATTGGTTTGCGTGTGAAGCGGGATAAAAGTCAGGAGCGCGGCGTGGTGAGGTTTTGCGCTACTTGTTGTCGATGCGCAGCTTGAAGGAGACGCGTCCGGCGAACTTGTCGCGCTCGCTGCCGGGGGCCAGCGTGTTGGAGGTGATTTTGCACTCCACGTCGATGTCGGTGTTCTGCGAGGCGTTCAGGAACTTGACGGCCACCAGCGGCTGAGTGTAGTTCACCTGGCGCACACCAAAGCACAACGTGAAGCATGATGTTGCTCCTTCTCAAATATTGTGGCGGGGCCATGCCATGGGGGGGTTTACCCCAAGGAAAAGGCTTTCTTTTTGCCATTTGACGTGCGATTGCAATAAAATAGGGACTGGCATCTTTTTTTTTTCGTTATTTCATGTACTTTGATGCTATTTTTTCAGTTTTGGACTAACCTGTAACCTGTATAAAGGCTGTCAAAAAGAGGTAGTAATCAGTGCAATCTATAGTAACACACATATATAGCAGATATTATCAATTTCTTGCAGTGGTAGTTGGTTAATTGAGGAGAAATTGTACAACGCAAGCTACCTTGTTTATAGTGGGCCCAGCACTGGCTTGTTATGTTTGCAAAAGTTGTTAAATGCCACTAGAATTTGTAGATAGAAGTATAATGAACTGCTGGAATGCTATTTCATCTTATTGCGACCATTGTGATCACCCGCTGCCATCTTTTTCGAAAGCGCAAAGATGCATTGTCACAGCGGGAGTGAATGGCTTGATAAACAACAAACCAGAAGGAAGACAACCAGCCTTTTCTTGCGAGGAGAGTGGACAGAAACTTGCATTTCATATACATACACCCCATCCGCTCCTCATTTATTCATTTGGGATAGCCCGAGTTACAAAACCATTGCTGCCCTTAACCCTTTCAGTGCCAAGCGGTATCGGAAAAGGCTCACTCTAGAGTGCCAAATATATTTAGCATTTTCACTCATCTTTCAAGGCCCACAGAATATTGTGTGCCATGCTATTTCCATGTAAACATGGGTGCTATTATATAAATGATTGATCTCCATTCCCTATTAGAATTACGAGTATGGAATGTACGTGTTGTACATATGTATGAAAACACTACCATACATTGCTAAACCTACTGCCATTTTTTTTAAATGCTGTGATGTTTGTATTGGTCTCACCTGAGCTTTCTTCCCATAGTACGGGTAATACATGAGATTGAAGGTCCCATTGGGAGGATAATACGCCAGAGGTCCAATCTTATCGCTGTCCTCCCTCTGCACCCACACACAAGCCATTTGACTGCTCAAACAGGACACAAGCAATCGGAAAGCATTTTGCCTGCCATTTGCCATCTACGCGCTATTCCAACTTTAACCCTTGTGTACACACTTTGCAAGCGATACACATTGCGTCCTTTTTCCTAATTTTGTAAATGTTTTTAAAGGCGTAATAATTAAAGCTATTTATGTTTTTTTTCCCTCAACCACTCAAATTGTTCAAATTGTTCACTCAAAATCACTTCTATCCATACATATGTAGGTTACATTTATTAAAACGTGCAAAAAATGTGAAAATTGGTATGGACTGACTCTTTAAGACATGGCCATTAGCTGGTCTCTACCGCCACCTACAGTCTTGAGGTGAAACCAAAGAATTTTATGTTTGTTGACTTGGCTTGACTGCCACTCAACGGAATGTTGAAAAAAATCACAGGGAAATCAATGTCATGAATCCCATAAAAATGTATAAATGTCATTTTAAAAAAAATTGTCATTAGAATGGTTTTATATGGTCCAAAATTTGGACAATGATTATTTTTTGTACACAAAATCTCGCACATCCAGCTTCAATCACATGGAAATGTCAGAATCATTGCATTTTGAAATTTTACATGTTTAAATCATCTGCTGAAAATTCAACACCCTGGTGTTTTTTTATTCTTTTATCATAAAAAAACATCTAAGGGATTTCCATCATTTCTAACATGTGCTACAAGGGTTAAGGCTTCTTGCTTCCGTTGAGCTTACCAACGGCTCTTCTGCCGCTTTGAACGACTGCGCAAAAGAGGACAGACACAACGTGTACACAAAGACAGTCACGTGCATGCAGACAGACAGACAGACAGACAGATGTGCAGACAGACAGGCTTACTTTGGCTGCGCAGGTGACGAAAGGAGACTGGCCGTCCTTCCCCGGGAACATCCCGATCACCTGAATGCAAAAAAGACAGCACGGCGGCTCGTCAAAAATACTCGCTCGTGCTGGCCATTGTATCTTAAAAGTGTACTGTGTTATGCAGTATTTCGATACAGCAAAGGCGTATTGCCATACGTATTTCCATATAAAGTGGACCGCCGCCATATTTTTTTCCAGTATTTTCAAGTGTTATGATAAAGGAGAGTGTAAAACCGTCTGGTACTAAAAGAATTAATTACAGACAAAATATTCATGTTTTAATTCTAAAAATGGATAAGTAAGTGGACTCCCCTGTTAAATGGATCAATGTAGTAACGGTTAAATGGCTCAAAAGGTCACTGTTCACAAAATTTACAAAAAGTTTTTTTTTTCTTTCTTTATAAATAGACGTTCCCACTTTGAGTGACGCGATTGAAAAATCGCGGTTTATTATTGGCAAAGCTACTGCTGAGGGGCAAAGAAGGCTCGAGAGCTCCCTCTAGCGGTTTGCTTGAGTCTGCACGCCAAAGCAAGGCCAAGGACCGGGAAGGTTCCAGCCTACCCTGTTTAGTTTGATCAGCACGCAAGGCTGCCCTTGGCTGTAACCGTAGAAACGGTCGGGAAAGCCGGAGCACTCTTCCAGCACGGACCGGTTGAACTGGCACGAGCGCTTGGGATTATTCCGGACCTGAAGACACACAGGTGAGACGGACGCAGACAGCCAGGAGGGAGACGGAAGGTCTGACCTCTCCGCTGTCCTCCTGGATGAAGTACTGGTCCGGAGGACAGGCGTCGTTCATCTGGACCTGCTGGCTGTCGTCGTATGCTGCCGACACACACACACACACACACACACACACACACACACACACACACACACACACACACGCACCATTGTTTGAAACCCTAATTTAAAACCATAAACTCATCTGGAACTTTTCTTCTTTGAAAACCTGATTCCAAATCCCAAACCTAGTTTGAAAGCTTACTTCTAACCGTAAATCTTAGTTTGAAACCCTAATACTAGTTCAAAACCTCAACCCGGGTTTGAAACGCTACTTTGAAAGCCTAGTCCTTGTTTAAAACCTGAACCCGGGTTTGAAACGCAACTTTGAAAGCCTAGTCCTTGTTTAAAGCCCTACTTTGACATACAAAGTCTAGTTTGAAACCCGACGTTTAAACCCTGAACCTAGTTTGAAACCCTCCCTTGAAACAAAATGCCTGCTTTGAAACCCTATCCATAGTTTGAAACCCTACTTTGAACCCCAATGCCTCATTTGAAAGCCCACTTTGAAACCCTAAAACCAGTCTGAAACCCTACTTTGAAACCCCAACTCTAGTTTAAAACCCTACTTTGAAATACAAACGCATTTGAAACCTTACTTTCAAACCCTAAATCAAATCTGAAACTCTACCTTGAAACCCAATTTGCGGTTTGAAACACTACTTTGAAACCTTATCTGCAAACCAAAGCCGAGATTGAACCCCTACATTGAAAACCGAAGGCTGGGTTGAAACCCTAGTTTGAAACCCAAAACCTGGTTGACAACCCCTCCTTTAAAGCCCTACACGAAGCCGTAACCCTGGTTTGAATGTGTCTAAAACCTTAACTCCAGTGTGATACCAATTTGAAACCCTAACTCCAGTTTGAAAACCTAATTCATAGTCCTACACCCAGTTTGAAACCTACCTGTAAACAATTAGTTTGAAGCCCTACCCTGAACTCCAAATCCAGTTTTGGAATGTTAACCCTTTTTTTTAAATTTACTTTAACAACCCCCTTGTTTTAAACCCTATTGTGTAACATTAACCCTTGATTAAAAACATACCTTGAAACCCTAACCCTAGTTTGAACCCCTAATTTGATAGCCATTTTTGGAACCTCATCTTTGAAACCCTACCTTAAAACCCAATTTCTGGTTTGAAAACCTACTTCGAACCCCAACACCTAGACAGAAACCCCACATTGAAAACCAAAGCCAAGTTTGAAACCCTACTTTGAAACCCAATCCGATCCAACTTCAAAACCTTACTTTGAAACCCTAACCCAAGCATGAAGCCTTCCTACCAAACCAAACCCCTGGTTTGAAATTCAATTGTGTAAAATTAACCCTTGATTAAAAGCACACCTTGAAACCCTAGCCCTAGTTTGAAACCCTACTTTGAACCCCAAAGCCTGGTTTGAAACCCTACTTTGAAACCCAATACGACCCTAGTTGAAAACGTTACTGTAAACACTAATGCGAGTATGAAGCCCTACCTTGAAACCCAACCCCTAGTTTGAAACCCTATTTGGTTCAAATTGACGCTTAGTTAAAATATACCTTGAAACCCTAACCATAGTTTGAAACTTTCATTTCATACACTAGTCGTTAATACTTTGAAACTCAAACCCTACTTTAAAGAGCTGCTTTAGTTTGAACCCCTATTATGTAATGTTAACCTTCGTTTAAAAACGTGCTAGCCATGATTGGAAACCCTAACCCTAGTTTGAAACCTTACTTCTGAACCCTATCGATGGCTTGCCGAACTAAAATGGAACCCTGTTTTCAGCGCGGGCTTCTTACGGGTCAAAAAGGAGTCGAGGTTCTGCACGAAGCCTTCCCAGCTTTTGCTCTCAGCCAGCGAGTAGGTGAGTTCCAGCTGATCGCCCTTGGGACGAATCATCATCCCTGAAAGAGGGCAAGGGGGTCAGCTGGGGTCGGGCCCCCGGCGCCGGGCGCCCCCGGCCTACCTGGCGTGACCAGCCGGTCCTGCCACGTGGGCTTGTAGTCGTCCAGCGTCAGCAGCATGATGTACATGGTCAGCGTGAACATCCCGGCCAGGAACAGGTAGAAGACCAGGTAGAAAAGCAGGATCAGACCTGGGAGGGGGGAGCACACTCGTGATTTTGGGGCCAAGGGGGCGCGCTCCCCTCCCCCGTCACGCTCTCAATATCCATAAGCTTCTTGTGTGGATAAGCCCCGCCCCCTGCCGATGACCCAATTCAGAATGAATAGAGGGGGAGGGTGCCGGGCCGCGCATCTTGTATTTTTTGTTGTTGTTTTTTCACTTATTGACACGGCAAATACAGAAAGTCAGAAAATCCTCCCAACACGGAATGACCTCCTGCAGCCTCCGGTTCTAGAAGCACAAAAGTGAAAGGGTGTTCAAGAGGAGCGGAAAGTCGGTAAAAGTGTTGCCACGTGCCCAAGATTAACGCGATTCAACTAACGGGATTGACGCCATCCTTGCACTGATCTCACTCGGGTCCATGCCCGGAAAGTAAAAGGATTTTATTCTCACTTTTGTCCAAAACGTTGAAGTTCCTTGACTTGAATGTTTTCTCTTTTTTTACTTTTACATAAATGCATACTCATACACACTCAAAGTCACAAAAATGACCTCAATCAAAAACTTGATCATTTGAGGGCCTGCATTATTACTTTTTAAATGGAAGGGCCACTTTGAATTTCTTTGCCTTGAATTTATGAATCCACGCACTGCAATTGACATCTTGAAACGTCAAAGGTCCGATTTTACTGAAAGCATAAGTTCAAGCCATACACACTAAAAGTCACAAAAATGACTGTCAGCAAAAATTTGATTTGAGGGCCCCATATTAAGAAAAAAAAAGAAAAATGGAAGGGCCACTTCTGAGTTACTTGACCTAAATTTATGAATCAATTCCCCAAATTGGACAGAAGATCCATTATTTTAACTGAATTCATCAATTCAAGCCATACACTCACAAAGTCACAAAAGTGACTTCCATCAAAAACTTCATTGCTTGAGTACCCCATATTAAAAAAAAAAAAAAAAAGAACGGAAGGGCAACTTTCTTAGACTTGATTTCATGAATCCATCCACCAAAATCGACAGCTAAAGACGCCAAAGATTTATTTTTACTTTGCTGGGATGAATGCATAGATTCAAAAGAATGCATCTATACTGCCTTTAAGAGGCGGGGCCTGGTGGGATGACACGCGAGTGTCTGCACGTGAGCCGTGGTTAACATCAGCTCCAGTGTGAATGTGCTAACTGCTCTCCAGGCATTTTGTTTCCATTTAAAATGCTGTCAAGTGGCATTCGACGGTGCTCACAGCGGTTATTTGAGAGACACACACTTGAAGAAGACTTGTCCTCGGAGGTATGGAAAACATTTCAACAGATTACAATCCACTCAACTGCGTCCTGGCAAATAATCCTGATTAAAGTACGCACACACACCCACATAGACTCCCCCCCCCCCCCCCCCCCCCCCACCGCGAGATGCGTTTGTTCATCTGTGTGTGTGTGTGTCCTTCAGCTTCCATCAAGGCCACCGCATTGGTGCATGCTGGGATATATGACATCATCACAGGAAGGTTATGCAAAGAGTGGATGTCCTTATGTTTTATGCGAGTGTGCGCGCTGCAAAAAATAAGGTAACGCGAGAGCCACTAGGGGGCAGCATCCACATCGGACATTAAAAAAAAAAAAAAAAAGAACATGACATCGAGCACCACGCATCCACGACTCAATTTCTCCAAATGAAAATTACATTGGCGAAATGACGGAAGATGACAGGTCAAGCATCACTTTTTTTTTTTTTTTTTTTTTTTTGGGGGGGGGGGGGGGGGGGGTGGCTGCGCGCGTGCACGCGCGCGCGCGACTTACCCCAGCTGGCCGCGGTTCGACCCAGCAGCTCGTGCGTGCGCGGGTTCCAGAAGAACTCCCGCCACTCGCCCGAGCCCTTGCTCTCCTCCTGCTTGGCGGCGGACATGATGAAGAGGAGGAAGAGGATGAAGGCCTGGCGAGAGAGAGGCGAACGACGATGAAGATGGCGATGGCGAGGGCGAGGGGAGGAAGATGCTGCGCCGCGCAGAGGACGAGCGGATGGCGTCACTTGCGGCGCACCTCCCCGCGTGACGTCACGCGCGCGTCTCTACGCGCCTGCGCCCCGCGCTTCGTCACGCATGGGTTATTTGCTCCATTACCCCCACCAGCCGCGGTGACTGTAAACAAGATTATTTTCTTTAAATTAAAAAAAGCATATCTAAAATTTGTGTTCAACATTGTTAACTTTTTACAGGGTTTATACAGTTGCGTTTGAATAGTGCTTAAGAATATGAATATATATATATATATATATATATATATATATATATATATATATATATATATATATATATATATATATATATATATGAATCCACATAAAATGGAAACATTTGAAACTACTGTAATTGATACTGCAAAAAAGATTATATCAACAAAATAATTAAAAAAATATAAAGTATAAAATGACGAAACAACGTTTTTTGGTTTGCAATTTTGGAGAGTACAGGTGGATAATTTCATTTTTAACCCGTGTGTCCAGGGATTTTTACTATCAACCAATTTTGGATGAATTTGAAAGGGTGACATCGTCAAATATAAATATATATATTCACCTTCAATCCCTCAAAATGTTCGGTGGCATCTGCCCTATCCCTGCAAATATATTTTTTTTTCACCCACTTTGTGTACAAAAACTAAATATGCGATAATAGCAAAAGGAACTATGCTGAATATTTATGAAATTGAAAAAGGAATATTTCATATGCCATAATTACAGTATTACAACTTTTGAAGACTTTTGCATTATGGGAGTCCAGGCTAGGCCAATCGTGGAAGTCATTGAAAAGGTTACAGATGTCATAAGTTGGCTGCTAGCGCCACCCGGTGGTTTTGGGGTGCCAGCACAAAAAATTCTATTGCGCCCTTTAATGAGTTGCCGTTGAAAAGATTAATGCAAAAATCAGGGGAAATGAATGATAAAACATTGGGCTTACAATATGTCCAAAATTGACAATATTTCCAATTTCGAATAGCAGTAAATGAGCCCGACATGGGCTCAATTTGACACCTAATGGGTGTATCTCTGGATCTCACATTCCGGCGCTTTTCAAAAAACGGCAAATGTATAGGAATGGTACCACTAAGATCAAATGGCATCCCAGCGGTTCATTAAGCTTCTATCTACAGATTCTACTGGCTACTAGCAACGTTAGAAACACAAGTCAGTGCTGGTCCCACTGTCAACAAGGGAGCTTGCGTTGTCCAATTTGTCCTCAACTAACCATCTCGCACTGCGGTAATATATCGAGAATATGAGCTATATGTGTGTTACTATAGATTACACTGGTTACCATCTACTTGAGGCATTTGGTTTTATTATATTCCTATTATAAAATATAGATGGGACAAAAAAAAAACATCCCACGGCCTGTAACCTAATCTATGTAAGTGGGAATTTTTTTAATCTTAACCCTGAATAAAGTAGTTTTTAATATATTCAACCTCAGCAAAACTTTGTTTTGCTTGTAGTGTATGTGACCTATGAAATTTAGACAAATTTGAATGCGGTTTTGAAAACCACCTACAAAAGTTGACCAGTTATAAATGAGAACCAACGTCCAGCATTTGAGTATCATATAATGTATCTGTGTCAAACTCATTATCGTGGGCGACATTGTTTTTATAGTTTGTCAGAAGGCCGTTATGACTGTGAAGTCGTATCAATTTGAAGTGTTGTTTTGAAATCACTTTTTTTTCAACCCTCAAATTTTTAAAAGTCAAAGACAATTTGGAAGTTTGGTGTTTTAGCCAGAAACTTGAAGTCAAATCATGATTTCGGGCCTCGAGTTTGACACCTGTGATGTAAAGCATGATAGTGCCATCTAGTGGACATTTTTGCCAATTGCACGCTTGTCTCGCTCAGGTACAGATTGATTTTCATGATGGTGTATTATAGCGTGCGTTTAAGCAGAGTTGAGTTTTTTCATGTTACACTTATATTATTGTTAAGTAGGGTTACAGACATCAGGTTAACTTTAGGTGTAAGTACAAAAATAGAAGAAAAAAAAAATGAGTGCAGCATAGCTTACATGGTTAGCTGAAGTTGGCCGCACGGGTTGAAGACAGAAGTTGGCGCAGGGTGGCGGACGTTCCCAACGATTACAATTTCAGCGTGGAAAAAAACGGCGGACTGACGATGACGGGAAGGGGGCGGGGCACTGACGACCGACGCAACAGCAAATCATGTAAATTGCATACCTCTCGTCATTGGATTCTAGGATGTGTTTTTTTTCCCCACTTACCTCACTCTACACCGTGATGTCCTTTGTACTTTATTTCGCGTGCCAATTACGGAGGAGTGCGGAGGACAGAAAATGTCAAAGTGCGGTGAAGCGGTCATCACTGATGGAAGGGAAGCCATTTATTCTTTGAGGAAAATGTTGCAAGATGAGTTTGAAGCGTGTTTAAATGTTGACTTTTTTTGGAGGGGGTGTTTATTACTCGTGAAATTTCACGAGCCACGTCTTAATGTCTTGACTCTAAACTACCGAGAACAGGAAAGGTTCACATTATAACAGAAAGCCTTGGTGTGACCATGTGACCTGGACAACAGTGGCATTGGGGTCTTTGGAAGCGGACTAGCAAGAATGGAGTCAGTAGCGGACGTGTCCAGAATGTGAAGCGGCTGTTGCAGAATCTGCCTCCTGCAGGAGATTCCGGGCCAGCGGCCTGCTGACGTGATAGTTCTGACCCAGATGATCGTCTGTCCACGCGGTTCCGGACAGCATCTGCTCCACGTGGGGCCCGGGCGTTCTTCCGAGGTCGTAAGGACTGAGGGCGGAGTCCCTGTCCACCAACGGTGCCGGGTGAAGATGTGGCCCGTCAGGTCTGAAGGGGCTATCGCCGAGTGCCAAAGTGTTCATCTGCAGTCCTTGGTTCTGCTGGTCCACACTGTAAAGGTGCTTCTTGTGGAACTGAATGGGTTCCTGGTACTCCAGTCTGGCTTGGTACTGCTGCTTCTTGTGGAGCTGGGTGTGGTCTAGGTGCTCCATTTGAGCCTGGTAGTGCGGTTTATTTATAATGCGGTCCTGATCTTGTGCGTCCACTTGGGCCTGGCATTTGTTTTTGACATGATTGGAAGTTTGTTCCGTCGGATCCAGTTGGATAGGGCACTGCTGTTTCTTCAGACTTTGGGTGAGGTCTTTGGGCTGTCGGTTCCTCTGACGCTGCTGTTGCTTCTTCTGGCCTTGGGTCGTTTCTTGTTGAACCGGATTCTCCAGAAGCTCCATCTGAGCATGGAACTGCTGCTTCTTTTTGCTTTGGATCTGGTTGTGAACCTGATTCTTGATGTCTTTCCAGTGCCGCCCCCTGAGGACAGGCTCCAGGTCCAGGCATCTCTCACAGATCTCTTTGCCTGGCACGGTTTGTGCCAGCACATGAACTCCCAGTTGTCTCCAGATGGCCTCTTTCTCTGCAGACGACCACAGGCGACGATGGACCTTCTTGGGCGGAGCGGGGACTAACAGACAGACACGGCGATGAGACCCATGAGGAGACATTTGGCTACCGACAAATTTAGGCACCCACCTGTGACAGGAAGCTGCAGTGGAGACTCCATGCTTGTGACTGAGCTCTTGGACAGGACTACAGAAATGCAAGATAAAGAGGCAGGTGAAACAGCATGGACAAGAAGAATATGGGGCGGTATCAGCACGGTATCAGGTGATAAAGCACAGCCGGGAATCAGTATCGCAGGGCAAAAAAACGCATCGGGAAAAACACCAGCGACAACACTAAACCAGAGATGGATGAAGGTTTCTGTTGTGCTGTTCATTTGTCAGGGGTTTTGGGGAAGAAAAAAAAATCCTCTGTTTCTTTAGATTTTGTATTTGTTTTTTCTCATGACGTTTCACTTTTACGTCCCACTTTTCAAAGTTGTACCACTTTTGAATTCACGGTAAGGACTTACTCAATAGCGGGTGGCCAGAGTTGCCATCAGCGAGGCTTTTGTCCTGTGACTTTTTTTTACCCCTCGATTGGGTCGATCGCTCCCCGGGGTTCTCCTCTTGATCTGCTGACACATTACAAGTTAAAAAGTTGTCATTTAATGATGGGCGGGGAGACCCGGCCCGAGCGCTACCTGGCTTCGAGGCCGGCAGCCTCAGGTTGTTCCAGTCCCTCCCCAGGAGGTGATAAAAGTCACTGGTCTTGGCTGCGGTCTCCCCATCGCCGTTTCGGAGGCTCTCCCCAACGGCGATGTCGCACACGGCCTTCAGCGTGGTCTTCAACGACAGCGGGAGGCAACTCTGGCGATAACCGCACGCCTTCCTGGCGGCGGCCAGCGCCAGGCTGAGGTTTTCCGGAGCCAAGAGGTCTTGCAGGGTCCGGATGCCCGAGTCCAGAGATTTAGCAGCTAGGAGGAATCTGCCGAGGCTCCTCAACTTCTGACTGACGTGGTCATACCCCATTTGGCTGCTGTCTTGATTCCCCATCAACGTGTTTCCATACTTACAGATCAACCAATCAGATTTGACCTGGAGGAAGGAGACCGGTTCAGAGTACGACCTTGGGCTGATGGATAAGAAGACGCAAGCTGACCTGGTGTGAAACCTGGTCCTGATTCATGCGGTGTAGGATTTCGCTGCAGCTCTCAGACGCCCCATCCGAAATAGGCAGGAGGCGGGACGCGGCCGCCTGGACTCTGCGGCGCTTCCTGGGAGCTACGGGCTGCTGGGATCTGGAGGTCTCGTCTGACGGACGGAGACCAGTGTCCTCCGGCGACTTGGCGCCGCCCTCGTTGGTCGGCTCGGAAGAGGAAGCCTTTGACGGCTCAGCGGTAGGGCCAATCGAATCTTCAGAGGGGTCTGCGCCCGTTTTCCTACGACAAGAGACCTGGTGCCTCCACAGGTCGGCACGCAAGAAGAAGCCGAGGCAGCCCGGGCACGGGAGGTAATTCCTGGCATCCACTTCCTGAGAAGGCCGTCGCCCAGGCACAATCTCGCCGCTGCCCTGTCTGATCACCTGGTGGACACAACTAGGGTTGGAACCAGTCCTCCTGTAATTTGAGTAACCTTGGGATCGAGTAGTGCTGTCCCGATACCGGTGTGGGGATGAGTGCTGATACTGGGTTGAAATGCTGGTATCGGCCAATGGCATTTTACCATGCAAATATGAAACTTGGAATGCAGCATCAGCGAATTCACTGCACGCCGGGCCAAGGTATCCTATTGCCCTGGAGTAGGTACTCTTGACCAATGACACGGCAGGGCAGCTTTTTTCCTCTTAGAAGAAAAAGAAGCGTTTGTCCGTGCCGAACGTCTATAAAATTCAAGAAAAAAAGAATCCAAATGGGGTGGTATCTGTATATACACCTTTGATTACCAAATAATGTGTGTATACGAACACCTTGGTAGGCTTTTATTTTGAAGTTGTTACAGGCACACAGTTGCCATTCCTACTGATCACTATGTTAAGCATAGCTGAATTTTCATTAAATTGGTGATTTCATTTCACAAAAACCCAAACTTTCTGTGAGTAGTACGTGAGGACGTGCAGGTGCGGATAGCAAATATTGGTATTGGGCCAATACCAGCCATATTTCAAGGTATTGGGACTCGCTCTCATGGACCAGTTTTACCATCACAAATTAGAACTACCAAAATGAATAGAAAATTGTTTTTCATGTCATAAAATTTGAAGGAAAATGATATGTCATTGACTTTTGGGGAAAAAAATTGGAATCAAAACTACGGTATCGGTACTTAACGTAATGACTACAGGGACCATATAAGCCAGACAAACAGACTCATGTACGGTGCAGCTTTTTCTCTAGCGCTATTCATGCTTTTAATAACGTCAAAATAAGGACGCACTGAAAATAACCCTAACAATTGCAAACCTTTGTAACTATGATTTTCATTCTAAACATGGGGTCTAAAGTTTGACACCTGTGTTCTAAACCGTTTATTCTATATCTCGATTCCATTTATTCATGATGAACCAATCAGAACACTGCTCCAATTTCATTGTATTCTTGCTGTAACCATAACCATGTCATAAAGGTTTTCTATACTAGTACTCCATACTCTACTCAAGGGTTGAGTACTTGTACTGGTATCGGCCTAACAAAAAATGATGTTGAACATCCTTACGTTGTTACAAGACGGCGATTGCGGCTAAAACTAAGATCTAGATATTAATCGTAAACATTGTGCAATTCAACGAACCTCAACATTGTGCTGGTAGTTGCCTCTGCAGCGCAGCTGCTCCAGCAGCAGGTGGCGCTCCTTGGAGCCCACAGGCAGGACGCTGGCTTCCAAAACTTCCCATTCGTCTGCGTGTTTCCTGAGCAGGTGGCGAGCGATCTTCACTTGCGGCCGGCGACAGAACAGGCAGTAATGTTTCTTATCCCAGTGCCGCTTGCCGCCACTCACCGCCCTCTTCACCGTCACGCCTGCCTTCTCCTCTTGTCCTCGTCTTTTTCCTTTCTGAAGTCGTCTCTTTCCCTTCAGGCTGCAGCGCTTGGTTCTCTGGCTTTGCCTGACCGCGCTGGCGACTCCCTTGCGGGGACCGGGGCCATCCGGCTTTGGGATTTCGGGACTCGGACAGAGGCCGCAGTCAGCCGCGCCGTCCTTCTTGGCCGTCGCCATGGAGACAAAAGGTCTTTTTGGATCAGAGGGAAGCCAGCTCAAGAAGACAGTGCAAGTCTAAAGTGCGTTTGGGATGCTTTCTCTGGTTCTGTTGTTGATATTGCACGTTTCCTTGCTCCACGTTCAATCCAGTAACGCAATGAAAGCGAAGAGAAAAGATGTTCTTTGAAAAGCAATGCCCACTGTCACAAAAAAAAATTAAAAAAGAGGTTATCTGTCACTATTCACACGTTAACTATGTCACTAAGTTAACTTTCTCAGTCTGGTGTAGGCATGGGACGATATCAGAATATGACGGTATGATAACCTTGAACAAAAAATATTAGTATGGGAAATACAGCAGTAAATATATCTTTTAGAAAAAATTTCGGTAGCCCTTTTTCTAGATTATATAAAGTTTTATTTTTAAACAAAATATATAAGACGCCATTTTTTACAATAACAAACATTTACCATGCACAATAATATTTAAAAAAAATTATAAATGCACATCATGTTGAGAAATGATTGATTTGAAATGAAGTAAATAACTAACTAGTTAATTATAGAAACATTAGCTGTGGTAGTTAGCTGCAGTAGCTAACTTACAGTGGTACCGAAACCGACAAACCAGGAAGCGGATCTGATTGGCTGCGGGAGCCACAGAGTATGAGTCACATCGAGAGGAGGCTTCCGCTGCAGGCTACAAATTGCCTGTTAAGGCAGACCCACATGGGAGGAAAGAAAAAATACAATTTTTGTCACATTTGGAAGGTTTTAAATGACCGCGACTTTCAAAATCGCAAGATATTGCCATCGCTGTTATCGGCCCATGCCTCGTCCGGTGTATTGGCAGACATTTTTCTGTGGGGTGACCAGGACAACATCACCTCTGTCAGAGTAAATTTTTTAAGCACATTTATTTTTATCACTATGAATTAAATGTAAACATGCCGGTAAAATAAAAAAGTGGTAGGTTGAAATGGCTCTAAGAATCGTATGTAAAAATGGCAGGAAAAAAAAAAGGCGCGTTATTAAGGCGTTCACTCAAAGGGTGGTTAGACATGGGGTGACCGTTGCAACCATAGCTTCGCCCTTGTCCTCAGTATATATCAGTGGTGTCCAAACTATGGAGCGGCGACCATTAGCAGCCCACAACATTTGCAAAGAAGGCAAAAAGTACAGAACAAATTGGGACTTGGCACCATAAATTTCAAGAAAAGGGCTGCTTATGCATACCTAAATCGCCAGGATGGCCGTCAACGTGTGCAGAGTCACAGGCGGCGCTCATATTGAACATTTATGAAAATGTGTCATCGAACCAACAAATATTTGTACTTTTCTTTGTAAATCTAACCCAAAAAAACTTTGGACCTTCCACATAAAGTGTATTTAGTTTCATTAAGATCCATCAAGTAGTTTAAATATTGGAATTTAGAATGGGGTCAACACTTTTGGAACACCCTGTAGAATGTTTATGGAATAGCAAATTCGGAACGTGTTAGAACAGTTAACTAGTAAACGTAATGGTACTGAGTGCAAAGTGTCCAAAGTATGAATACTTTAGCAAGATTACTCGACTTGATATCTTTGATACACGAGTTGACTAGCTTGACGGTTTCGATAGTTACACTTGGGACTTGCTTATTTAGACCCATCAGATGTGCACACCACTTGGCTATAATTCGCTAAACGAGAACAGACTATGTAGATTATATATATATATATATATATATATATATATATATATATATATATATATATATATATATATATATATATATATATATATATATATATATATATATATAAGAGAATAAATACGCAATGGGTACGGTAATAAAAGACAAAAACTGAAAGCAATTTGTTGCAAACAAATACGATCATTGAAGCATGAACCCATTTGCCATCACGTCCCCTAATGATTTCAAACGTGAGCGCATTCGGCTTGAAAGCACACCAGTGAATGTAACCTATATTTGTAATACTTTATGATTTTACGTCAATTCGTGAACACAATGACGGCATTGGAAAGAATGGCGGTTCATATAAAGAAAAACAATGAAAGACACGAACCAGTAAACATCAATATGGTCCCGCCATGCCTTGCTTCTTCTTTGACGTCTTCTTTGGATGTGTGGAACACATACGCAGCACAGTACAACCTTGCTCGCCACCTGCTGTTCCGAAAGTGAACTATGAATGAAACGGTTTTTTTTTCAGTCTTTGTTTTACAATTCAAATACTCAATGTGTATTTCACAGTAAAAAAAAAACACGACTGAACAAACTAAACAATAAAATAAGACTTAAAAACAAACAAACATTAGTCTTAACGCGCGCCGTGATTGGCCAAAGCCGCACCGCCCACGAAGACCGCGCACGCGCTCGGTGAGCAACCAGGCGTGTTTACAAAGTTTGCCCGAGCGAAAAGTTTGTGTTTCGCCAGAAAATCCGGCAGACTTCCGACAAACTCCCCCCGAGGTCATCTCCCATGATCCGCTTTGCCCCGCTCAACGTCCCGCTGAGGAGAAGACTGCAGACGGCCGCCGTGTTGCAGTGGATCTTCTCCTTCCTGGCACTAGGTAAGAGAGAACTTGCATGATTTAATCTAGCGAGAGTATTTAAACCTTGCGGAAATCGATATACAGTTTTGGAAGAATATCAAAGTATGCATAACATATTAACCACGCACAACTGTATCAAATAATACTAAATCAACTAATGTTTTTTTATATTCACAGTGTAATACAAATCTTTTTTTTTTTTTTTTTGGGGGGGGGGGGGGGGGGGTAAAGTCTGTAAAGCATTCCTGCCAATTTACCCGTGTGTCCCTTAGCCCAATGCTGCCTGGCCTCCTTCATCCTCCTGTCCCTGTCGGCCTGGTGGACGGCGGCGCTGCTGTACGCCGGCTGGTTGTGGTTGGACTGGGACACGCCCGACCGTGGGGGTCGCAGGTGCCAGTGGATCCGGCGCTGGAGTGTGTGGGAACATTTCCGTGATTACTTTCCCATCAAGGTGTCTCGGCTTGCGCAACCAAATCGCCGGTGTGTCGCGCAACGCGGACTTGACGAGTGGCGTTTATCTTCAGCTGGTGAAAACGGTAGATCTGGACCCGGACAAGAACTACATATTTGGATTCCATCCACATGGTGAGCCGCAGGACTTTGCTCGCCTGTCTATCTGTCCACCTGACCCGTCGCACTCGCCCTGTTTGCCTGGTCAGGTGTGCTGGCCACCGGAGCCTTCTGTAACTTCTGCACCGAGGCCACGGGGTTCTCCGCTCTTTTTCCTGGACTCAAGTCTCATCTGCTGATGCTGCCATTCTGGTTCCGAGTGCCGTTCTTTCGAGATTACATCATGTGTGGAGGTAAACAGCTGTATGTTTGTCTGACTTGGGGTCATTCCGTGTCATTCGATCCCACATGACCTTCTCAGAATACCCTGTAAAAATTCTAGAAAAAGACTTAATCGGAACAACATGTTAATCGGAACAATCTAAAATATTAGGCCCTTCTTGTTTTTTTGGCATCATGCTCTGAGAATCGACATTTAATCCTAATCCTACGGGGGCCCCCGCGCTCCTATTTTCCATGCGTCATTCTTGTTTCTCCTGAAAATATGAGAATTAACAGGGAAAAATTCAACAGTACCTTAACTTATTCAACTCTTAAGCATGAACTTACATTCAGTTCTAGGCACTAATTTACATTACTTTGTATTTTGTTTATCTCTATTTGGGGTCTTTAAAAAAAAGCAGATATTAAATGGATTAAATTCTAAAGTAATTGATTAAGCTCCAAAGTAATTGATTACTGATTTCGGTCGTTTCAAACTGAATTAATTCCAATTTTTTGCCAAAAGGATTTTTTAAAATGGGTCTCAATTGATAGCTAGTACGGTTTATATTGGGAATCAGGTGAGAAACGCAATGTATTTTCACACTGGTAAATAGAATATTAGGGTGAGAAAAGCAGAGGCTTTTGTTCTGGAAACATATGGGAAACATTGCCCCCTAGTGGTAGGATGACAAAGTGCTTGACTTGACATGTACAGTTGCCATCTTTTTAATTGTTAATATTGCCAAGGATCAGCTTCAATAATTGTGGCAGTCAATATAGTGATTGCGATTAAAATTCGATTCATTGTGCAGCCCAAATATGATCATTATATTAGGCGCACCGGATTATAAGGCGCACTGTCAGTTTTTGAAAGAATTGAAGGATTTTAGGTGCACCTTTATCGTGTGGAAAATGCGGTACTCTTTGAAACGTGAATATCAGAAAAACCTTC